>NW_013742860.1:0-5433 GCF_000517525.1 Limulus polyphemus
GCTGAGATACACCCCTTTATACTACTGTTACTTGGTATTAAGAGATGTATTATATTTACTTGATAGTGTTCAAAAATACGAAGAAGACAGATTAGATTAGATGAAGAAAATACTGAGAGTTTTGGTTTGGTTTGAATTTCGCGCAAAGTTACACGATGGCTATCTATGATAGCCGTCCCTAATTTAGCAGTGAAAGACCAGAGGGAAGGCAGCTAGTCATCACCACCCACCGCCAACTCTTGGGCTACTCTTTTACCAACGAATAGAGGGATAGACCGTCCCATTATAACGCCCCCACGGCTGAAAGGGCGAGCATGTTTGACGGGTCGGGTATTCGAACCCGCGACCCTCAGATTGCGAGTCAAGCGCCCTAACCACTTAGCCATGCCGGGCCAAATACCTAGAGATCCAATGTTACGATAAATGTTATATCTTGGAATATATCAAGGAAATATATTGTTGCTGCGTCTTTTTCGACGACGACTGTAGAATAGAACACGAAATGAGCGTGGTTTTATGCAAGACTTGAGAATGTGACCCGCGCGAAACAGTTCTTTCAATTATCCATATCATCAGATATTTCAGATAAAATCTGCAATGATCATTTTTATATCAAAACTCATCTCATGAAGATTTCAGAAAGAAGATAAACTATTTTTTTCCAGTATATGTTCATGCTACAGTGGTCCTCTACAGATTCTGGTGGAACTGGAAAAATCAGCCCATTCATTGATTTGTGTATATATATATGTGTATGTATACAATTTTTTTTTTCAAATAAACTGTATCACATCAAAAGCGTACAGGCGATCACTCAGCACTGTATAGCTCTGATGAAATTATGATATAACCACTTTAAAATGATACCTTTTATGATATAACCACTTTAAAATGATACCTTTTATGATATAACCACTTTAAAATGATAGTTTTTCTACTCTTGTACAAGTGGTATAACTTTACATTGTGATATTAGAACTTTGTTGACGCGTTCACTTACAATAAACAAATTGTGGTTATATTATATATATATAAAACGTCCATGTTTCTTCTTCAGCCGCTGGAGGACGATAGTATTTCCTTCCAGAAAGTTTTGATTGATTTTTGACTCAAAGATCAAAAAAGGCACGGTTTATTCTTCCTTGCTTAAAGAAGGCGTGGTTGTATGTATGCCTTCAGGGAGTTATACTCCTTAGGTGAATAACTGATGAGGATATTAATTTTAATTTTCCTATGTTAGAACAACGTTTTTGTTTGTTTTTCCCTTTTCTTGCTTAATGATTAAAACACAAAACTTTCAAACGTTCAGTGTATTCACTAATTACACTACACATTTTGAACGAATTATGTTGAATTGTTACGCGTGAACATTATTTCTCTGTTTAATTTCAAACGTTCAGTGTATTCACTAATTACACTACACATTTTGAACAAATTATGTTGGATTGTTATGCGTGAACATTATTTCTCTGTTTAATTTCAAACGTTCAGTGTATTCACTAATTACACTACACATTTTGAACAAATTATGTTGGATTGTTATGCGTGAACATTATTTCTCTGTTTAATTTCAAACGTTCAGTGTATTCACTAATTACACTACACATTTTGAACAAATTATGTTGGATTGTTATGCGTGAACATTATTTCTCTGTTTAATTTCAAACGTTCAGTGTATTCACTAATTACACTACACATTTTGAACAATTATGTTGGATTGTTATGCGTGAACATTATTTCTCTGTTTAAATAAGATCATGCATACGAGCATGGTTTAATCATCTAATATTAGGGCTGTATCTGATTTTTAAAATTTGGAATATTCTTTCTTGCTCAGAGCAAGGAGCACTTCTTTTAGCTGTGTAAATTTAATAGTCCTTTACGCTCCATAAAAAGCATATTGAATAGTGTTCTGCCCCCCAGTAGCACAGCGGTATGTCTGCGGACTTACAACGCTGGAATCCGGGTTTTGATACCCGTGGTGGGCAGAGCATAGATAGCCCCTTGTGTAGCTTTGTGCTTAGTTACAAATAAACAAACAATAGCGTTCTAACCCTCAAATAAGACCATCTTGTATTACAAAGAGTAAGAGTGATCAACTTATATTGATTAGGTTTCAGATTCTCTTCCCAAATCTTGCAAAACCGTAAGTCTCGTCCCTTTCTGATAGACTGTATTTTGTGTCTAGAATCACACTTAACTACATAATAACACACTTTTTTCGTTCTAGAATGCATTTTTCTTGTAATAAAACAAGCAGGTAAGTTTTCTAAAATAATTACAGCCTCATGTTTCCTGGAAAAATGCCAGAATCCATATTTAACGTAACAATACTAATCTGTACATTAGATGGAACAATGTTAATCTATACATTTGGTGGAACGATATTAACCTGTACATTTCACGTAACACTACTAATCTGTGCATTTTGTGGAACGATGTTAACCTGTACATTTCACGTAACAATACTAATCTGTGCATTTTGTGGAACGATGTTAACCTGTACATTTCACGTACCAATACTAATCTGTGCATTTTGTGGAACGATGTTAACCTGTACATTTCACGTAACAATACTAATCTGTGCATTTTATGGAACAATGTTAACCTGTACATTTCGTGGGGCAATACTACTTTGTGCATTTTATGGAACAATGTTAACCTGTACATCTCATGGGGCAATACTACTTTGTGCATTTTATGGAACAATGTTAACCTGTACATCTCATGGGGCAATACTACTTTGTGCATTTTATGGAACAATGTTAACCTGTACATCTCATGGGGCAATACTACTTTGTGCATTTTATGGAACAATGTTAACCTGTACATTTCGTGGGGTATTACTAATCTGTGAATTTCTGAAATTATTATATCTCTGAAATTATTCATATTAAAACGTTTAATTTTCAGTTTGATTTAGTTAATTAATTAACTATTTTATCTCTAACAAATGTATAAGAATTACCTTTTCTTGAAAGCTTGTCGCGCTCTCTTTTGGGATTTCTGGTTATAATCTTTACTTCTTGTACCAGATCTGTGAATGGTGTAGCCTAAATACTATCACATTCGTACATTGTAGTGATTGGTGCAGCCTAAATACGATCACATTCGTACATTGTAGTGATGGCCGAGGCACCGCTAAACAATATTTCATTATATAAAAAAAAGATCTAACTTGAAATCTGAGATCTGTTCTTGCTGTAGTTATAACGGTTAGTTAATTTTCAACGCTTCGCTTAACATAACTAGTTAAAAGATATTTCCGGGCCTAAATGTTTTAGTATTATAATAACGTAAGCGAAGGTTTCAGTAAAGTTAACTTTTTCTATTAAGATGTATTTAATTCTTTACAAACAAAGAGTCACAGCCAGGGTGGTACGTACTCTTAACTTTGATAATAATACATATATTCTGTAGTACGCTAAACTCGCCTAAGCAGGAAACTATGACGAACCGACTCTTGTTAACGTGGCTAACTTTGAGCTTTGTAGGTGTAAATACATAGAGAAGTGAGTTTTCTATGTATATATACACCTCTGGTTTTAAATACAAAATGGACAAATTAAGGTAAATTTGGAAAGAAAAAACTGCACTTTACGCGATTTTCACCACAAATATTAGGCCTATTGGTTTCTAAAGCTTTCATAGTTTAATAACTTATACCATTTAATTCAAATTGGACTTGAAGGCTAGCTTTTGAATTGTTAGTGCATATAAACTTCAGAAATTGGCTGTTACATCCGCTCTGAACCTTACCAACATTGTATACAACTTAGATGAAACATTTCACTGTTTAACTATCTTTCATCATCAATAATTCAAGACAGTAGCGATCCTATGCAGAAAACGTCTTATCAAGCTATTTATTCAGCATTTATAGCTCAAAATAGGATTTTTGGAAATGTGCTGCATTTGCAATTAACTAACATTACTTTTGTACTTTTCCTTGACTTCTTTGTATTTTATTGAATATCGGATCAGTGTTAAACTTTGAATTTTTCTTTCTTCCGAAAAATAACCAACAGAATGAATAGGAAACGACAAAGCCCACATTATTGTATGTGATGATATTTGACCTTAACCTATGACATTAACCAAAGAACCATAAAGGTGCACGTGGAAGCGACAAAGCCCACATTATTGTATGTGATGATATTTGACCTTAACCTATGACATTAACCAAAGAACCATGAAAGGTGCACGTTTAGTTCGTCCAGTCCAAATAAATAATCGATAAATAAAGTAAACTACATAATTACAGAACCATAATCATTATCAACTATGTCATCGTTAAAATGTTAGTAAATTGCTGTGTAATGAAAGAGTAACTTATAAGTTAAGCGTCGACGTACGGGTCTCAATAACGGTCGAAAAACTGCAATCAGAATTAATCTTTCGACACGTTATTATATCTTAATTGTAAATGTTTTTAAACAGTTACAAATTTAAATTCAGACGTGTACATTTGATAAGTAATCAATATTGCTTGTAAGCCATACCGTCACGAGAGAAAATAAGGTTCCTGCCTTTGGCAAGAAATCTAGAAAAAAAAAGAATGAGTTTGTGTTTTTTTTCATTCCTGTAGCTTCAGGCTGAAATATTATAAATAACTAGTTTAACTAGCAAATTGGCCCGGCATGACCAGGTGGGTTCGAATCTCCGTCACACCAAACATGCTCGCCCTTTCAGCCGTTGGGGTTATAAAGTGACGGTCAATCCCACTATTCGTTGGTAAAAGAGTAGCCTAAGAGTTGGCGGTGGGTGGTGATGACTAGCTGCCTTCCCTTACACTGCTAAATTAGAGACGGCTAGCGCAGATAGCCCTCGTGTAGCTTTGCGCGAAATCCATAACAAACAAACAAACAATTTATGATCTAGTGGTTATGTCAGGTCGTGATATATATAATTAATTAACTATTAATGAGATTTGCTAGAGTAGTTTGCATGTTACTGATATTATGAGAATAGTCTATAGATACTGACATTTATAACAAACCGGACCTATTACTGACACACATAAATTTAGCATCAGAAAAAAAAACAATTATCGAACGCTTTGAGATAATGGTCTTTCCGAAAATATTCGGATTATTGAGTTTATTTTTTGTTGCTAACTTATTTTTGTTTATCCTGCGAGCCTAGGCCATTGACATATATAAGGAAGGCCTACACTTGTCAGACTCAAAAATTCAAAAAAACTAGTAAATTTAAACAATGCCATTTGTGAATTAAATATGTCAATAATGTTGTTTCATCAAAATGTCACCTTGTTTACAAGAAACGACTGTTTCCTGTTCTACGTGTCATGACGTCAAACTACACACTAGGCTGAGGTCTTACGTGATATTTACATAAAACTGGATTTGAGCACTTCCTATTCAATTTATGATTGATTTTCCATGTAGCTGAATCGTTCAAATTCGAATTTGG
>NW_013742861.1:0-5332 GCF_000517525.1 Limulus polyphemus
TTGTTCCTCATTGTCCACAGATATTACTACTCCAAGTCCACACAGCGCCACTTTTGATTTTCACTTCTGGGCAAATTAATTGTTAATGATAAGCGCTGGGCATGGTTAAATCTACGTCCTACATTAATCATATAGTGTGATCCGGTTCGAAAGCAGCACCCGGAAATACGTGCACGAGACCGGAAACACGTGCACGAGAGTACATGTGGAAACGGAAGTTTTCTTACTTTCTCTTAAGCCATAAACCCAAAGCGACTTCCTTCAGAGAAGTATCAGAAGTGTTCATGAAAATAATATGAAACACTTTAATTGGTAAAAAAAAAATACCGTGTAACAAACCAATACAAATACGATCATCTAACTGGTCAAATGTACGTTAATCTTGTCCTTCGTGTTTTTATAAAAAAATAACTCTCCATATCTATCAGACTTCATTCCTTTGACAACTCTTCATAACGTTAACCTACACTTGTTTAACCAAGAATTAACCCTTCATATCCAGACCTTACTTTGTTGGTAACAACTCTCTCTCTTCATAACGTTAACCTACACTTGTTTAACCAAGAATTAACCCTTCATATCCAGACCTTACTTTGTTGGTTACAACTCTCTCTCTTAACAAAGTAAGGTCTGGATATGAAGGGTTAATTCTTGGTTAAACAAGTGTAGGTTAACGTTATGCTTGAATAAAACAAACGTATTATTTGATTTCCGGAACTCTTGTTTTACGGGTTGTGTTGTGTGCAGCCCTTTCTCGTCTAATTCATTCTTTCCTTGGAAAGTTAAGGTTCCGTGTTTTACGTTCTTTATGATTAATACTTCTCTCTTGTACTGTAGACCATCTACTCTCGCATTTCTAAATGAACCTTCCCATTGGTCACTAATGGAAACAAAACAATGTTGTATATCGTAAGAAAAGGCTTAGTAAAATGTCTTTTACTTCCTTTTATAGCGAAGGACTCACATATCTTATTAGCATCTTCGATGTTATGAAAAGAAAAAGAAATACTAATTTTTCCACTCGTGTGTTATGTTTTTTTTTTCTATTGTGCATTGTTGATTTACGTGTGCTGGCCTTACATAGGATCTGTGTGGAGTTTTATTATTTTTTTTTTCTTTTCGCATTGTGTGTGTGTGTTAAAACGTTAACACTCAATCCAAACAGAAAAAGCACCGGGTTGATTTTTCTATTTCTAGTTTATTTTATTTAATTATCAAATTTAAGAAACGATAAACCTTATAGTGGATTGGGTTCATTATACAGTGTGCCACCAGAGGGGGCCATGAACTTGGAAAAGTGAAATGTGAAAGAAATTATCCCACAATCTCGAAAAACGGAAGTAAATTATACCCCCCCCCCCAATCTCATAATCTTCACGTGCACCATGTTGCTTTGCAAAATGCCATTTGTTTTGCTAGATTTTAACATCATAATATTGGTCATTCTTTCTGGTGATAATTATCCAATTCATTGTACGTGAAGATAGGTTATTATTCTTTTATAAATAAAAAACAAGTCGCATTTTGTTGTCTCCATCAAGATGCAGTATCCTTCTTCAAGGATCTTTTTGTGTTTTTATTACTCCTTGCAACAACACTACAACCATATTTGATTCTAACTGTTTAGAATTATGAGGAAATGTTGGTGTGTCTGGAAAATTTGGAATTTGCTTTGGAACATTTTTTAAAAGAATTTAGGCGATGGGGAGCAACTAATTAGTCATAACCCAGTTAACAAAAGTCCGATAAATTGGTAAGACTTTGGATAAGTGGATCAAGTTATTCTCTGTAACTGTAAACAAAACCTGTAATAAAAGTCTGACAAGTTTGGAGAAACATAAACGTATTTTGGTTCCATTAATTTTGTGAATGGTTTGGATTGGAAAATTGGTTGTTTGCCATAGAAAGTTAACAAAAAGTTTTAAAACCAATGTATTTTCTGGCCAGTGAGGATAAAATCGACTTGTTAGCCTTTTTATGTGCTTGTTAAAAACAGACGGAGAGAATTTGTGATTCTTCTCGTGGACCTCTAAAAGTTCTTCCAATATACCAAGAGATCGTATTCCCAAAGCTTGTGTCGACCACCATCAGGAGGTGTACAGAAGTCTGTGGATGTAATGAATTCCTAATGTCATATGAAGTAAAGCTAAACAGATCTTTCTTGTGGACCTCTAAAAGTTCTTCCAATATACCAAGATATCGTATTCCCAAAGCTTGTGTCGACCACCATCAGGAGGTGTACAGAAGTCTGTGGATGTAATGAATTCCCAATGTCGTATGAAGTAAAGCTAAACAGATCTTCTTGTAGACCTCTAAAAGTTCTTCCAATATACCAAGAGATCGTATTGCCAAAGCTTGTGTCGACCACCATCAGTAGGTGTACAGAAGTCTGTGGATGTAATGAATTCCTAATGGCGTATGAAGTAAAGCTAAACAGATCTTTCTCGTGGACCTCTAAAAGTTCTTCCAATATACCAAGAGATCGTATTCCCAAAGCTTATGTCGACCACCATCAGGAGGTGTACAGAAATCTGTGGATGTAATGAATTCCCAATGTCGTATGAAGTAAAGCTAAACAGCTTGAACTAAAACGTGATTTGCTGTTGGCCTTTTCCAGAAAGATAACGTATCTTGTGTTCAAACATTATCACGTCAAGGTAGAATTTTATCTTTTTTTTTATTTTAGCTCTAATTTCAATCTTTCGTCAGAATCTTCTAGTCCATGTTGAGTTTTTCCCTAACATTCAGTCACTAATTTTTCGCAGGCCGGGCGTGGCTTAGTAGTGAGCGTGCTCGATCTGTGAATCTGAAGATTCATGGTTCCTGACCCCTCGACGCAAAATTGCGTCCCGTTCTTTAGGTGCATTATGATATTGATGGTTAAATATTGATATTGATATTAAATATTGATATTGATGGTTAAATATTGATGGTTAAATATTGATATTGATGGTTAAATCGCACGATTTTTATAAGACAAGAGTAACTCAAGATTTGGAGGTGTGTGCTATTGAAGTTACTGCCTTCCCAACTTGTTTAAAATTAGGGACGGCTATTCGTAGATGTCCCTTTATTTAGCTTCTTAAGCTGAATGTTTTTTTGCGCGAGATTAGCACTAGACTGTCCTGTACCGACGTGCTACTGCGCATCGTAGTGAACGTTCTATTAATTTCATTATGTCGCATTCTTTATAAATCTAGATTTAACTCAGAAAAACGAAACCTTTTGATTAAAAAATCACGTGTTTACGTATTATTTAGTTTAGAGTTTGTATCAACACATTCATTCAGAAGCATTTCAGCAAAATAACAGTTTTTATTTTTTTGAGTGCTGTTGTTCAGGAAGGGCGGGGGCACGGTTTGGCCACTTCTGGATTTCGGAGTTGGCGAATTGGATTCGAGTCCGGGTGGTGGGTGCTACTGACTGGCTACCTTCCCTCTGGTCAGAAGGTCAGATAGCCTTAGTGACTTTGCTATAAATACAAAATACAGAAAGGGGCAATTTTATGAGGCATTACATCAGCGCCCTCTAACGGCTTTACTTGCAATAAATCAGAATGGCTTCTGGAAAAGGGTTAAAACAAGAACGTCTAATTTAAAATAGAAGGTAATAATCTGTTAAAAGGGTGTATTCAACATGAAAAATATTATATCGGTTTTCACTTTGACACACTATGTTAAGTCTTTTAATATATTAATGCTAACATGTCGTTAGGTTAAGTGTCATGTTCCCTTGACAACGTTATATAACGCGATTCACATCGTCCATAATTATTGACTGTAGTAATTCAGATTTAAATACACCTTTACAGATAACGTAGGACTGAGTCAGTAATTATTCCAAAACATCACCTAGCAACTCCTATAAAAAAAGAGGGCGTGACATTTTTCTCCTACACGTATTCAGTTCAAGTAACACCTCAGACTGTAATGTGTGTTTCATCTTAAGTGAACTTGTTTTTTTTTATTTGATTAGTCTTAGATAATAACATTTGATTTAAAGACACTATCGGGTTATAACGCTAAAAACCGGGTTTCGATACCCGTGGTGGGCAGAGCACAGATAGCTCATTGTGTAGCCTTGTTTTGTGTAGACATTTTTAACAGAAGGAATCTTACAAAATATGGGCAGTGTCCTCGACGTAAAGTCTACGGCGTGGATCCACTAAATATCTATCGATAAAACTGTGTATTTAGTAAAATGGCTTTGTATAAACGTAAACTAAAGTTGTAACGGTTTATTTTTTCTTCTTCACCAAAGCGTAAATTCTAGTGAAGAAAAGATGACGTAGAGGTCTATCTATTCTTTAATTGGCTATTTTCCACTGTCTATCTATTGTTTGATTCGACATTTCTACTAAAAGAGACTAGTTTCGGCGAGTTCTGTGTCATCTTTTTCTTTTTGAGTGAAGAAAAATTAATTAACGAAAGTATATAACCAATTAGTCCGTTGAATATTAATGGCTAATTAATTGTGACTGTACTCCTCATGTTGTACAAACAATTAACGTACTTTAGGCTATTATCGGCGAGTTAAAAAGTCTATACAATTTGAACCAGAATCGTGACAGTTTGATACAGTATTTTGTTGTTGTTTCTTTTCTCAAATCCTCTATCGTTGGTTTGAAAAATACGTGCCGTACTATTATTATTCGAGGTGGCTTTTTAACTGAAGAATTGTTGTGTATTCTGAGAACATGTTTGAAATATTTCTGGATGACTTCTCTACTGTAGAGTTTTGAAGATTTACTCCAAGTTGGGCTAACTTGGTTACGACGTAAAACGTCTTATAGCGGTATAGTTCAGTGAAAATCTTGACGTTGTAAACCTTCGAAGTCTGCTGTGAATTGTTTGAAAGGCTCGTGGAAAAGAATGTTCCAGATTCTTCGAAGAACTGTCGATGAAACGGAAAGAAATGTTTGTTCTTTTTTTTTTTCTTACTGTGGAGGAATGTGATGGATAACATGTTATCCTCTTATAAATGATTTTTTTTTGTTTTTAATATATTTGTAAATGTAAAGGGTTATTCTACGTTTTTATTTGTAATGAAACTAAATAATATGAAGGGTTAATTCTTGGTTAAACAAGTGTAGGTTAACTTTACGAAGAGAGAGAGTTGTAACCAAAATTAGGCCTTTGTGATCAAGAGATATAAAGATATAAATATTACTATCTGTTATAAACCCACCCTTTCCTTAGATTTATCCACTGGTATTAGTTACGATTTATTTTAAACCCATCCTTTCCTTAGATTTATCCACTAGTAGTAGTTACGATTTATTTTAAACCCATCCTTTCCTTAGATTTATCCACTAGTAGTAGTTACGATTTAT
>NW_013742862.1:0-6499 GCF_000517525.1 Limulus polyphemus
CTCTTGAATTCGAATCCTATGTTAAGTCCAGCACAGCTGTACCAATGTTGGTACAGTCATCAGGATTCAAGGCCAGAAAAGGTCAGCTTTCAGAGAAGTTTGAGGGACTTTGTTGGCACTGTGACAAATCTGGGCACAAGAAAGCTCAATGCTGGAAACTTCAACACATGGAAGATGATCATGGCAGGAAAGGCTGCTACCCAGAAAGGTTGTTGGAACTGTGGACAGCAAGAACATATGAGGAGCCAGTGTAAGAAGAATACTACCAAAAGGTCATCTTCGGGAAATCAATAGTGGTTGGTGCTGAGGGATGCCCACCAACCCCGATTGTGAAAGTCCCAACAGCTAAGTGTAAAATGGCAAGCACACACAGTGTCTACATGACAGGAAAGCTGGATGGCCAAAGGTGCACCTTTGTCATAGATTCTGCGTCTCAGCAAACCTTTGTGAGTATCAATACCAAACCAGGAAGCTTAAGCTGTAGCTTCGTCTATTAGTGCTTTCTTCTTCAGATTTGGTATGCCATACGAACTGCATTCTGATCATGGCCGTAACTTCGAATCAGCTGTGTTCCAAGAATGCTGCAAGTTGTTTGGCATACGAAAGACCAGGATAACGCCACTCCACCCACAGTCTGATGGGATGGTAGAAAAGTACAATTGGACACTTGGACAGGAATTGGCAAAGTTTTGTAATAGCTGCCAAGATGACTGGGATGTCTTACTCCCTCCACTGTTGATGGCCTATAGGACAGCAGAGCATGAAGCCACTGGATACACTCCAGTAAACTTAATGTTTGGTCGGGATCTTCGGATGCCAGTAGATCTGTTAACAGGATGCCCACCTTGTGAAGAATTGCCTGAAAATGTGTCAGAGTTCGTGAAAGTGTTATCAGAAAGGATGGATGATATTCACCATAAAGCGCATTCAAACTTGAAAACGTCTGCTGATTCGATGAAGTTATCTTATGATAAGAGATCTACTAAAGTCAGCTTTGTATCAGGAGACAAGGTGTGGTTGTATAATCCCATAATAAATAATTAATAATAAACAGCATAATAATACTAAATAATAAACAGCATAATAATACTAAATAATAAACAATTAATAATAAACAGTATGAACTAAACGAGAAATCCAGTACTGGTGAGCTGATGTTAAAATGTGATAGGAGAGAGAAAAGGTTTTACATCTTTGAAATTACCTTGTGTTATTTATTTAAACTTCACAGTTTATAATTATATCGGCCATAAATGTGTGCAGTCCAGAACTTCACAGATTATAATTACGGGTATGTACACAAATCTGTGGATAAGAAACCGAGTTAGTGTATGCGACTATTGTTATTATACCTCACGAAGATAAAACACTATATATGATATATTCAATAATATTCGCAAAACCCATGTTTCTAAAATAAATGTAAGCCATTTGTCTCGCTTCAAGAATATGCTGATGACGTCATTATCACACTCGTTCTCACGAGGTAATCTATGGTTATTGTCTTTGGATCGCAATTTTCGTGACGCTTCCGTTTGTCTTTTGAAAATAGATGAGGGACGTATCATACATTGCATACGGATGGTTGTAATATTGTGATCTTCTTTCACCAAAAAGAAAATAGAAAAATTGGAAATTAAAAAACTATAAATCATTATTCTAGACCTCCAGATCTCTGTTAACCTGTAATTGAGGCAAACACAGTTTCGTGATTTTGATAAATTAATGTTGTCCATAAAGAGTAGTTTCTTGAGAGATGTCATTATCTTAAACTTGTAGATATTTGACGCTGTTTTTAAGCCTCATTTCTCACCAGACAAATAGTTGTTACCTTTGGCGTCAGTGGACAAACTAATAATATCTAAGGTTCAGTCTTAATCATCATCATATATATTCAACAACTTAAAGGATAGATGGGTACATATATATTCACTAATGTCGACACCTTAAGGGACAGATGGGCACAATTTCGAATATATCTGACAAATAATTACTTGATTAATTTTAATTAAACAATAAAATTAAATATTATTAATTACAATATTTAATTCTGCTGTATTTAAGGGAACTCACGGAATTAACTACATTTTTAATAACTAAGTGACAAAATTAAACATCATCATGTGTGCTACATCTTTATTTCAACTAAAAACATTTTGTTACGTATCTGCTTGTTTGTTAATTTCGGGTATAATTTATTTCTGAAGAACTTCAGCGATACAAGTCCTTTCTTGATTAAAACAGTTTATTTTTCCTCTATACAAACTTTGTAATACACAGAATTTCCAATCAGTACGTTAAACTTAACTACTTTTATAACACACGCTACAAATCACAGTGATTTACGGTGCCTACTGTTCGCTTGACTCAATTATCTATCTCTGCAATCTATCTATCTCTGATATTGCGCTGGTTTTTCTCGCCAGGCTTATATACTAAAAGAGGGCGCTTGAATGCATGCTTATTCGAGAAATTTCAAGCACGCTACCAGCGCCAAACGCACCGGTAGCGTCACGTGACTTCCGCTGTCGTAACACTGCCCCTTCCTGTCCGGAACAATAGCCACTTACATTAAAACAATAAATAATTAACAATAACTTAATTAAATGTACAGAATTTATAAACACAAAATTAAAATACAACAAAGTCTCTTAATTTTACAGGATGTCTCTTGTTTCGTACTGGTCTATGTCTCGTTAGCTTCTGCTTCACGTGAGGTTCATCTGCTCCATCAGGAAATATCGTATTATCGGTAATAGTCACATCAATGGTAGTAAATTCATTAACGGCTTCACTGTTTCCCCTTCTCAAAACCGGGTAGGGTTTCTTCTTCAATAGTGGCTTTTTCAGGTGACTCGTCTTCAGCAGCGTTATTTGTTCCATTGTTCCCTTCATTCCAAGTAAAATGTCCTCGACCATGATAATGCCAAAGCCTATTGGCGTGCACCACCTTTGGCTTACCTCGCCGACCAAATTTTATTGGAAAAGTCATGTCTGAGAGACGAGCCACTATGTCATGTGGGCTTTCCCATGGAGAAGACAAGTTAGGAGACTTCCCTTTGGTCTTCAATTAATAATAAACAGCATAATAATGTTAAATAATAATTAATTAATAATAAACAGCATAATAATGTTAAATAATAATTAATTAATAATAGACAGCATAATAATATTGAATAATAATTAATTAATAATAAACAACATAACAATATTAAATAATAAATAATTAATAATAAACAGATAATAATACTAAATAATAAACAATTAATAATAAACAGCATAATAATGTTAAATAATAATTAATTAATAATAAACAGCATAATAATATTAAATAATAATTAATTAATAATAAACAACATAACAATATTAAATAATAATTAATTAATAATAAACAACATAACAATATTAAATAATAATTAATTAATAATAAACAGCATAATAATGTTAAATAATAATTAATTAATAATAAACAACATAACAATATTAAATAATAATTAATTAATAATAAACAGCATAATAATGTTAAATAATAATTAATTAATAATAAACAGCATTATAATGTTAAATAATAATTAATTAATAATAAACAGCATAACAATATTAAATAATAATTAATTAATAATAGACAGCATAATAATATTAAATAATAATTAATTAATAATAAACAACATAACAATATTAAATAATAATTAATTAATAATAGACAGCATACTAATATTAAATAATAATTAATTAATAACAAACAGTATAATAATGTTAAATAGATGGTATATAGTACATGAACAGATGTCTTGTTTATAGATGGTATATAGTACATGAACAGATGTCTTGTTTAAAGATGGTACATAGTAAATGAACGGATGACCTACTTATTGATGATGTACATTACATCAGTATCTAGGGCAGGTCTCTTTCGAGAAATGATTTCTTCTTTATTAAGCTATCTGAGCTCTGTCCACCACGAATATTCGAACCCCAAATTTTATTACTTCTAGTCTCTAAAGCTACCATTGACTTACTGAATAGTATTGTTAATACGGAACTACAAAGAAAATGGATCTCACAAAAACTTTGTGAAACTTTCAGCTACTAAATCCGCTAAAACGAGTGTTAAATGTTAGATAGTAAAATCCAAAGTGGTTATCTTAAAAAAATTAACAATCACACAATGTGAAAATATTTGTAATATTAACTTAAGTAACATAAAACCAATAATCATAAAATTAATGCGGTAAGTATAGCTAATGTAATATACTTTTTTACCGTCCTAATCATAAAGATTATTATGTATTGTTTCTTCGACTGAGGACTTTTGCTATGAACGACATTTTCGGCCGTAAATCCAATAATATCTTGAGAGTTACTAAAACCACAAAATATATTTAGAAAATGTTAGTTATTAAAACAAATAAAGTTTCAGCTTAGAAAATTATCTACTAAAACCAACAACACATTACAAACATAATAATAAAAAATGTTCATTGTTGTAAACGAAATAATAATTTGAACTAAGTAAGAGTTTTTATTTTCTTCTCGATTTGTAAGAAATCCTTACGTGATAAAAAAGATGAATATTATTTTCGAAACCTGTGTAGCTGAATTACGGAAAAATCCGTTATTGAAACCAAAACAACTTTTATGAAGTTTAAATTCTAAGGCATGTGTCATTTTCTAGATAGAAGTTTATATACACAATAGGTAATTAGATCCATCAGGGAAGCGTAGAGCTGGTGTCAAAATAATTCATGTTCACTTCTTATAAAGGTCAAAAGGTCAACTTCATTCCGACACCCATTCCTTGTGTTGTTTGCTGCTACTGAACAAGAATAGAAAAGAACCAAACATTTAATTGATTATGTTATTCTTTGTTGAGAAACAATCTCATTAGTCCATTTAACGCTTTGTTCATAACGAAACATTTAACAATTCATTTAAGATGCTTTTCAGACCTATTGTGTCTAACATTGATTGCTATGATCACAAATCAGCAAAAAGAGTTTACTTATAATGAATATACTCTGAAAGATAGCTTTGAATTTGTAGACAATATTACGGATTTGAAATTTTATAAGGATGTAGTAATTGCAAGTTTTGATGTAGAATCATTATTTACTAACATACCATTAGATGAAACCATTGAGATATATAAAACTTTATTATATGAGAAAGGGGGTAGTTTTATGGGAATACCGAAAGAGATATTCCATGAATTAATGGTTATAGCTACAAAAGAATCATATTTTTTGTTTAATGCTACGGTTTATGATCAGGAAGATGGAGTTAGTATGGGTTACTGTTTGGCCCCCATATTGGCTAATGTATTTATGTGTTTTAGGGAAAAGGAATGATTAGAAGAATGTCCGAAGAAATTAAACGGATGGTGTCTGAAAGATGTGAATAAACAGCATAATAATATTAAATAATATTAATTAATAATAAACAACATAATAATATTAAATAATAATTATAGATGGTATATAGTAAATGAACGGATGTCTTGTTTATATATGGTATATATAGTACATGAACAGATGTCTTGTTTATAGATGGTATATAGTACATGAACAGATGTCTTGTTTATAGATGGTATATATAGTACATGAACAGATGTCTTGTTTAAAACAAGACATCTGTTCATGTACTATATACCATCTATAAACAAGACATCTGTTCATGTACTATATATACCATCTATAAACAAGACATCTGTTCATGTACTATATACCATCTATAAACAAGACATCTGTTCATGTACTATATACCATCTATAAACAAGACATCTGTTCATGTATACCATATATAAACAAGACATCTGTTCATGTACTATATACCATCTATAAACAAGACATCTGTTCATGTACTATATATACCATCTATAAACAAGGCATCTGTTCATGTACTATATACCATCTATAAACAAGACATCTGTTCATGTACTATATACCATCTATAAACAAGACATCTGTTGATGTCCTGTTTATAGATGGTATATAGTACATGAACAGATGCCCTGTTTAAAGATGTTTTATAGTACATGAACAGATGCCTTGTTTAAAGATGGTATATAGTACATGAACAGATGTCTTGTTTATAGATGGTATATATAGTAAATGAACGGATGTCTTGTTTATATATGGTATATAGTACATGAACATATGTTCTGTTTATAGATGGTATATAGTACATGAACAGATGCCTTGTTTAAAGATGGTATATAGTACATCAACATATGTCTTGTTTATAGATGGTATATAGTACATGAACAGATGTCTTGTTTATAGATGGTATATAGTACATGTGTTCATGTACTATATACCATCTTTAAACAAGGCATCTGTTCATGTATTAAACAAGACATCTGTTCATGTACTATATATACCATCTATAAACAAGACATCTGTTCATGTACTATATACCATCTATAAACAAGACATCTGTTCATGTACTATATATACCATATATAAACAAGACATCCGTTCATTTACTATATACCATCTAT
>NW_013742863.1:0-5199 GCF_000517525.1 Limulus polyphemus
ACAGATAATACTTTTTGGTATGTGATATAAGTAAATGATACTGAAAAATCATTATGCATTAGAAGTAATATATGTAAAATTATATCAAAATAAAGTTGGTAAGTAGTCAAACCAGATCATTTGAAATAGGCCTACTCTCTTCAACTTTCAAGCAAATGATGTACAACACATAAGCTGAGGAAGCTTGATCCGTTAGTATGTAAAATATGTAATATTACATCAAAATAAGGTAGGTAAGAATTGAGCTTATATTATTCTTTGTTGGTCCAGTACGGATTTCCAGTGAGAAGGTTGAGTATATCAACAGTCCAATTATACTTTATTTATTATATACTGCTGACACTGATTCATTTTCCTCAGCATCACAGCTCACCAGACTAGCTGGACTACAGTATATAGTCTTAGTTGAAACGTTACTTATTCAGCCCTTATTACGGCAGTAAGACATAATGTGGTTGAAATTATTATCGGTTTTATGGTAAAGTAAATATCAAAAGTATTACCAACTAATATAATTTATTTCATGCTCGTGATTTAACCTATTTTATACTAAAATTTTCTGATATATAGGAAACTAAAACTGGTACTAAAAGGATTAAGTTAGACAATAGGTTTTATCCTTTCTGCATTAAAGACTTTAATTTAAATGTGTTTGTGAGCAAAAGTCTTAACATACACATTTAGTACTAAAAAGGATAACTCAGACAATAAGTTTTATCCTTTTTGAATTAATAGTTGCACTTTAAATTAATTTGCAAGCAAAAACATTAACAGATACATTTGTTATTAAAATAATTAATTTAGACAATAGCTTTCATTCTTTGAACATTAATGGCTCTAATTATGATTAATTTGCAAGTAAAATCTTAACAATCACATTTAGCATTAAAAGAACTACCGTATTTTTCGTAATATAAGACGCACCCTTATTTTTGGGGAAAAAAAAGCTACAGTCGCATTTGAAAGATTTTTATTGAACAAAAATTCAATTTGATACTTTGAAAATTAGTATATATTGTTCTAAACACAAAAAAGCTCAAAACATCAAAATAAGAAAATATGGTAAATCAAAAAAAGGTTTACTGTTATTTAGTTTGGTTCAAAACCTACAAAATCTTCATTGCTTTCACTGTCGCTTGGAATGGAATCATTGGATCCAATATTATGGTCAAAGAGAATGCCATCCTCGGTCCCATCCATTGCGTTACTGATACCACATTTCTTAAGTGACTTAATCACTATATCACTTCTTACTTTTTCCCACGAATTCTTCACCCACATGCAGACCTATAGGCCTTTGCGTTTCATGAACCGATAACACCACGATGTATGACCAGTAAAATATTCTAAACTATTATCACATGCAATCCTCTTTGCTTTAAAAATTATCATATTTGTAGAAACGGATAGTCCTTGCCTTCTCTGATCCACAACCCACTCGTACAGTTTATTTTCGAGATCTTGCCATTTTGTTTTTTTCCCTCGGAAATTGCGTTTATCACTTTTAATCATTTTCAATTCTTCTTGTTCGCGCCAGCAACGAATAGTTTTTTTTCTGTTGGTGGAGAACCAAAATATCTTTCGACAGCTCTGTTTCCATGCTCTTTTGCATAATTAATCACACTTAATTTAAATTTAGCTGTATATGACAGTCTCCTTTCTCTAGACATCGTAAGGGGTGAAAAAATAGAACGAAAATTGAAGAAACAACTATTTTTCTCCCGAGGCCTAAGATAGGTATTTCGGCTTTCGGTGACACACCCAACTTGACAGTAAGCACGTGCTAGACTGCTGAGTATCAAATGAAAATTGAAATACCAATTAGGCGATTACCGACGCTAATTGCATTAAGCGCTCTGATTGGTCAAGTGCATTGCATATTTGAATCCAAGGCAAGCACTCAAAAATGATTTTTTATTTGTTAAAGTTAGGCCTGAAACGGCCTTATTCTGCTCCACATTAAACAGGGATTGTCGTGTATTTACAAACTTTTTCACTCTCATCCATTACTATAATTTATTTTTTATTATTTAGGGAGCATTATATATAGTTATGTTTTTAAAAGAAAAAACTACTATTGTTATAAATAACACATTTAATTGAACTAAACTATGCATGCCTATTTAAGTATATTTACACATGGCTTGTGTATATCATATATATACATATATATTATTCATACCTTCGGTGTATAGGACGCAAGCAGATTTTGACATCAAATTTTGGGGTAAAAAAAGTACATCTTATACACAGAAACATACGGTAACTAAGACAATAAGTTTCATCCTTTATGCATTAATGGTTTTAATTCACATTAATTTGCAAGCGAAAGCATTAACAGATACATTTAATACTAAAAGGATTAATTTAGACAATAGGTTTCACCCTTTCTGCAATGGCCCGGCATGGCCAGGTGGTTAGTGCGCTCGACTCGCAATCTGAGGGTTCGAATCCCTGTCCCACCAAACATGCTCGCTCTTTCAGCCGTGGGGACGTTATAATGTTACGGTCAATCCCACTATTCGTTGGTAAAAGAATAGCCAAAGAGTTGGCGGTGCGTGGTGATGACTAGCTGCATTCCTTCTAGTCTTACACTGCTAAATTATGGACGGCTAGCGCAGATAGCTCTCGTGTAGTTTGCGCGGAATTCAAAAACAAACAAATCTTTCTGCAATAATGGATCTACTTTACATTAACTTGCAACCAAAAACTTTAACAAGCACATTTAGCACTAAAAGAACTAACTTAGACAATAGGTTTCATCCTTTCTGCATTAATGATTCTAATTTATATTAATTTGTAAGTGAAGGTCTTAACAAGTACATTTAGCACCAAAAGGGTTAATTAAGACAATAGTTATAATTTTGTTAGTTGCGTAAACTGTATAAATAAACTATAAATATTTTGCAAATATTATAATTTTGGTATGTGATATAAGTAAATGATGCTGAAAAATCTTGACGCATTAGTAAGTAATATATGTAATATTATATCCAAATAAGGTTGATAATAATTCAAACCACGTCATTTGATATAGGCCTACTCTGTCCAACTAAATTATGAATAACACATAAGGCAAGGAAGCTTGATCCGTTAGTAAGTAAAACATGTAATATTATATCAAAATAAGGTTCTTAAGAATTGAGCTTACATAATTTTTTATCGGTCTAGTACGGATTTCCAGTGAGAAGAGTGAGTGTTTAAGAACAGTTTAATTATATTTTATTTATGATGCTTTTCCCTCAATACCATAACTCACCAGACCAGCTGGGTTACAGCATCTATAGTCTTTTTTGAAACGTTACTTATTCAGACCTTATAAAGCTAGTAAGACATGATGTGATTTAAATTATTATGAGTGTTATGTTAAAGTAATATCACACATATTACCAACTAACATAGTTTTTTCATGCTCGTGATTTAACCTATTTTGTAATAAAAGTTCCTGATAAACAGGAAACTAATGCCTTCACAGACATATTTAGTACTAAAATGATTAGTTTAGACAATAGGTGTTATCCTTTTTGCATTAATAACTCTAATTTAATGAATTTGTAAGCGAATATCGTAAAAGATATTGTTGCGTCAGCGAGGTCACGTGACTAATATTACGCCACGTCCTTCTCGAACCTTCGTGAATTGTCGGGAGATTACTAGATATAGGGTAGTCTGGTATATATATAAGACTGGCCACGAAGCGACGGAAATGTATTGAGTAATTGAACTGCAGTCAGAGAGTGTGTAATTGAATTGAGTATTGTTGAAGTCGAGCACGTGAGACGTTTGTTATAGCGCGACTGTTGAAATTAAGTGTATCGCAAAGTTATATTCGGAAAGAATAAACCAGTTTTATTTAAGAAAGGACTTGTGTCGCTAAAGTTTCGTCAGAACGAATTTATGGAAAATTAATTAACAAACGGAGACGTAACAATATTACTATCACTATAATTTTTAATTATCTTAAAGTCAAACTAATGTATTACAGTTTCTGATTAGGAAATATTTTCAAATTGTAAAACCTCGTGGTAAATGTTACCAACAAAATTACCAATATTTGGGTTATTAATACTGATCAGATCACCAATGTTAAGGGAAATAACCCTGAATTCGTAAAACTACGTTGCTCTTGAAGCGTCAGTTTTGTGTCTGGCAGTAACTTCGATTTTTCTTCTAAAATTCTATAATAAAAAAAAAAAAGAGGGCTACGAACTATCGGTAATTTATCCCGTCCCCCCTTCCCAAAGTAAACAACAAGGTGTTAGTAAAAGTTTCCTGGTCTTGATTACAAGTTAAATGACGTGTATTTTACGTATGTTAAATCGTGCGAATATAAGAAGTAACATTCCAAAAGATGGTTGTTGTTGTTTTTCAAACAAAGTTAACATTTGTTTCTCATGTTTCATGGGCTACTGAACCACTGTTTCTATTGCCCAAGACAGGACATTGTACACTTTTTATCATTTACGTTAAGAAAGGAGGAGGGAGGGGAGGGTGATTCGATATTCTTTGTATACTGCTAATAGTGTCTTAGTGCGACATTCACCTTGTTATATAAGTACTGCTAATAGTGTTTAGTGCGACATTCACCTTGTTATATAAATACTGCTAATAGTGTCTTAGTACGACATTCACCTTGTTATATAAATACTGCTAATACTGTCTTAGTGCGAAATTCACCTTGTTATATAAATACTGCTAATAGTGTCTTAGTACGACATTCACCTTGTTATATAAGTACTGCTAATAGTGTCTTAGTGCGACATTCACCTTGTTATATAAGTACTGCTAATAGTGTCTTAGTGCGACATTCACCTTGTTATATAAGTACTGCTAATAGTGTCTTAATGCGACATTCAGCTTGTTTTATAAGTACTGCTAATAGTGTCTTAGTACGACATTCACCTTGTTATATAAGTACTGCTAATAGTGTCTTAGTGCGAAATTCACCTTGTTATATAAGTACTGCTAATAGTGTCTTAGTGCGAAATTCACCTTGTTATATAAGTACTGCTAATAGTGTATTAGTGCGACATTCAGCTTGTTATACAAGTACTGCTAATAGTGTCTTAGTGCGACATTCACCTTGTTATACAAGTACTGCTAATAGTGTCTTAGTGCAACATTCACCTTGTTTATAAGTACTGCTAATAGTGTCTTAGTGCGACATTCACCTTGTTATATAAGTACTGCTAATAGTGT
>NW_013742864.1:0-4428 GCF_000517525.1 Limulus polyphemus
AAAGTAGGTGCATCTTGGAAGGAAGCTCTGCAGTTGGTTATAAAACTTGAATCCATTGAAGTCGCAAATAAACAACTAAAGATACTATTTAGAAGTTATGGGGTTATCAGATCATATATTACTGAAATATAGTATTGGAACAACACCTTTCCCCCGACAATAGTCTAAAAGAACTGAAAGGATTAAAGTTAGACAACTAGTTACACAAAATGAAGGACATAAACGACAAGTTAATGGGGCGTTACGAGTGTAACTTGAAAGGACATCTTGGCAGGAAATGAAGACAAAAGCATGTAAGTATTAGTAACTTCCCTCAATGGATGTCAATGGAACTGTTAAAAATATGGGAAAGATGACCATTACAGACGAGACTATGGGAATCAATAACTGTTAATAAACCAAGGAGACAATACTCTAAGGATGAGTCTAACCACATCAAAAGAATAACAATGAGTTAGCAAGACATTGGAAACTGTGGCAGTTTCTTCTGTTGCCATTTTGCTTATGCAATGCACCCACTGTATTTCAACAACAGGAATATCATACTCACCAACTTGGATGACATAATTACACGTGGGAAGAACTTTGATAATGCTTATGTTGGACTAAGGAAAGATCTGGATCGGTTAAGGAAAAAAGAACCTTAAGGTGAATCCCGAGAAGTGTGAATTGTTCCATCAACAGGCAAGTTTCCTGGGACACGTAGTTAGCACAGTGTCTACAGACCAATCTAAGATTGAATCTGTTCAGCATTGAGAAACACCTAGGTACATGCGTAAGGTTAGATGATTTCTTGGATTATATTCTTACTATGATTTTGTAAAATCATTCTCTGACAAAACTCATCCTCTGATTGAAAAACTAAATAAGTTTTGATTCATTACTGCATTTACATTATAGGTATGACATGGCGTAGTGGTTAGGGCACTCAACTCAAAATCTACGGGTTGTGGGTTTGAATCCCCGTCTCCAAACATGCTCGCCCTTTCAGCCATGGGGGTATTATAATGTGATGGTCAATCCTACTATTTGTTGGTAGAAGACTAGCCCAATTGTTGGCGGTAGGTCGTTTTGACTAGTTGCCTTCTTTCTAGCCTATTACTGCTAAAGTAAGGATGGCTAGCACATATAGCAACCGGATAGCTTTGCATGAATTTCAAACCAAACTGATTTACATCATAATAATCTTTTGCTTTACCCTGGGTAAAGTCATATCTGATATCTTTATTATTCAAACCAACTCTAGAAATTATTTCAAACTGAGCTTGGTATAATACTGATACTCCCATAATACCTCTCCATCATAGTTGTTATTTTCTATTTTGGTTGATGTTGAACTGGCCAGCTCAATTTTGGAACTAGATTATTAGTATTATGGTTCAAGTAGCCCAGGAAGGTCCTTCAGTAAACAGGTGGTACAGCAATAGTGGTTATTGGTATACACAAAATTAGTTTTCACTTACATATTTTGTAGAAGATGACATTCCTGGCTAGAACTTCTGAGTTGAGACAGAAAGAGGTTAATAATTCGTCTTCCCGGTATTTTATTCTGTCACTGATTTTCTTTTCTACCTCAATGATGCCTTTCTTTACTTATTTTATGTTGTGGTACATACTTAATTTTATCATCACAGCTTTTCTGTATTTCTTTGATGTCCTTCTGCATTTCTTCAAGTGTATTGTTGTATTCCCTTTATATGTACCTTTAGCAATCTTGTCTTCAATAAGATTTATTTTTGATTGTACACTTCTTTCCTTAAACACCTCCTTTAACTTTTTGTCATATTCTTATAACTTTCTGTTCTATTCTCCCTGCTCTTCTTTAAATTTTCTATCTCAATCTTCTAATTTTCTGTACTTTTCATCCTGGTCTTTCTTTAATTTTTCCATCTATTTCCTCTAAATCTTGTGTTAATAACTTCGTCATCTCATGTAATGCTCCACTCTCAGTCTTTTAGTTCTTTGTTGCCAACAACATAGCTGAGAGTTAATTAAAATATGTTTAATGTTCTATTTTATTTTCACCAAAGTAATCCCACTTTTGACACCAATCGTGTAACATCACTATTTGTTGGCAGGTTTCTTTAGATTATGTGGGGGAAATTATTCAATGTACAGCCCAATTAACAATACAAAATTCATTTATTTTCTTCGTTAATGTTTCAATAAGCTTAAACGTTGTGGTAAGTCGTAGTCCACGTTTACAAATGACGCTAACTGTACTATACTGATGTAAGAACATCAGCTTATACGAAATACTTCAAAAACTTCGCTAAAAACAAAAGCTCACTGACTGATCCATTCTACTGGCTGAAACTAAAGCTCACTGACTGACTCACTCAACTGGTTAGAAACTAAAGCTCACTGACTGATTCATTCTACTGGCAAGAAACAATTCTTTAACTTCTCAATTATCTTCTTAACTTTATCTTTAACTCTTCAATGAATATCGTATATATGATCTATCCTTGAATTCACTAGAAATCTCTTAGAATTTTGTATTTATTCAAGACAAATTTTAACGTCATCATTACAACATACAACCCCTTCTGGCTAAAATCTAAATTACAACATTTTAAATGTAACTTTTTTTTTGTAAAGCGAATTTTGTTTTCAGATCTAACAACTTCTACTATATCAATTTTATAATGAGATTACCACAAACTGTTCTTTATTGTTTAAGTACACAGTTTAAATACTCATCTATAGAAAACATCGGGAATTTAAGCCAGATGTCGAGGCATCAAATTGTTCTTAATAAAGGTCGTTTTAGTGCAGAGCTATACAACAGGCTATCTGTGCTCTGTCCACCTTGAGGAATCGCGCCCGTATTATAGCGTGGTAATTCTGTAAACTTACCACTGACCCACTGGGGACTGGTTGTGAATAACAGAAAAGTAGAAATTGGCGTTTCTCATGCTAATATTTTCCAGCCACCTTCCCCAACTAAAAATCTTAAAATTCAAAACTGAGGTGGCGAAACTATAGAATAAAATGTAAATAATTTGATCTAAACTTACTTTCCTAATGATCAACAATGCTTGAAATTAAATTTTATGACAAACAAAATGGCGACATTTGAAAACTTATTCTAATAGTAAACTTCCCAAAAGGTTCAGCAGTAAGTCTGGAGGCTTATAACGCTAAACACCAGGTTTTGATACCTGTGGTGGGCATAGCATAGATAACTCATTGTGTAGCTTTGTGCTTAATAAAAAACAAACTGAAAGTAAAAATTCAGTTAAGCCTAAACTATAACCATTTTTAATATATAAGCAGTGGTGTAGGAAGGAGTTGCATAGTGGGGGGTGCTTGGCTAAACATGCAGATTTTACAGTGAGAGATTCAAAGTATAAGAAGCTGTTAAATGCAGCTCCTGTGGTGTAAACGACAGGTCAATCTAGGAGGGTCTGTGCGCATTGCCCCATAAGATTAATATAATAATATAATTTACATTACTATATAAATCAAATATGTAAAAGTGGGGGTGTTACAGCACATTTTTGTATTGGGAGGCACTAAAAATAATATCATATTTAAATGCAGGAAGGAAAAATAACATATAGGTTACACTATTGGCAAAAACGATATATGTAAGCGGTTATTATAATATATAAATAAGTTAAAATAATTAGAATACACATATAACCTAATGTTGCGTCAGCGAGGTCACGTGACTAGTATCACGCCACTTCTTTCTCGAACCTTCGTGAATTGTCGGGAGATTACTAGATTGGGGGTAGTCTGGTATATATATAAGATGGTCACAACGTGACAGGACAATGTGTAGGTAATGAGTAATTGAACTGCAGTCAGAGAGTGTGTAATTGAGTATTGTCGAGCACGAGCACGTGAAACGTTCTAGCGTTTGTTATAGAGCGACTGTTGAAATTAAGTGTATTGGTAAAGTTGTATTCGGAAAGAATAAACCAGTTTTATTTAAGAAAGGACTTGTGTCGCTAAAGTTTCGTCGGAACGAATTTACGGAAAATTAAGTAACGACTGGAGGCGTAACAAATTGGTGTCAGAAGTGGGGTGAAAAAAAAATGAAACAATAACATTTTGGGACATCATGGGATCTATTGATCCATCTCGGCTGTTCCATTCACAAAACTATACAAAAACTACTAATAAATTGGTTAAAAAAAAGAAAAAATATTAATGCTAGCCCTTATCATTCACATATTTATCCAGCTTTCTCTTAAACTTGTTTAAATTTACTGCCTCCACAACATCTGAAGACAACCCATTCCAAAGGTCAACCACCCTGTTAGAGAAATAAAACTGTCTTAGCTGAAGATGACTCTTACCCTGCTAAAATTTATACTTGAGTTACCTAGTCCTGCTATTCTCACTGTTAAATATGAAAAAATGATGATGTATCAACACTATCAATTCCTTTTACAATCTTAAAAACCTCAATCAGAT
>NW_013742865.1:0-9082 GCF_000517525.1 Limulus polyphemus
CAAAGTAATAACTTGAAATCTTTGTTTCTGACAACAATAAAACATAACTAATAAAATAGAACATAATAAATAGAACAGCAATACAAGATAATTCTTGTAAAATTCAAGAACTAACCTATTCATTACTTTCTGAAAACTCTATCTATATGTCTCTGGATCGTACATTTGTTGTTCTGAGGACTAATG
This sequence comes from Limulus polyphemus, assembly GCF_000517525.1. NCBI lineage: Eukaryota > Metazoa > Arthropoda > Merostomata > Xiphosura > Limulidae > Limulus > Limulus polyphemus. The sequence continues at coordinate 187 of NW_013742865.1, forward strand.
GAGCTTAAACAAATTCCTTAGAATATAAGTAAAATAAGTTTAATATCGTTTCACGATTTTGGACCAGACATACGTGTTTTTTGTGCTTGCGGATTTCTAATAATGTAGAAAACCATTAGTCCTAAATTGTTGTTAGCTATATTTTAATTTTATTTTTAAACTTAGACATATGATACAGGACGCACAACGCATCAATTAGACGTGAAATTCTACAATTTCTTTTATAAGTAAGTTAGGCCTACATTCATATCGGAACTTATGTTAACATGTTTATGAAATTGAAATTAGGCCTACAAATGAACATATTTGTAGTAAACGTTTATTGAAGACATATAATTGTTGTCATTACGTTTATTGAAATTGGCATCATCTTACTAAGAGACGCAAAAGAATCCGCCTAATGATAAAACATGTTACTACAGTGGTGGTAACTATGGGATTATTCTGACGAAAATATGATAGACCTTCGAGTAAACTTCAATTTTCAATATGAAAACATGATGCAAGACAGGAAATTTATTGGGAGTAGGGAATTTAACCTTATAGAATGAAGTATGGTTGGGAAGTTTTTGCCTCACTTCATTTTTATTCACTCTATTCTCAGTTTTCTTTATACCTTTACTAACTATTCAGTGAGAAGGTATGGTTTGTCCCAACTTTCGTACATAAGTCTGAAAGTAATAGCCTCCAAAACTTAAGATCTCCATTTCTAAACGTAGCTTACCTTTGATAATGGATATTTCAGTGTCATAATCCTGTAAGAAATCTTGTCATAAAATACCCTCTGTTTCTAAGTCAATTTGTTTACAGATGTAAAACGAGTGTCCCAATTCTAAATCTCCTACCTTTAACTGAACACTATATTTGCCTAACGTCTTAACAGGATATCCTTTTATAGAAGTTAATTAAAGTACTATTTGAAACTTCTTTCTATGCAGTACTTAATAATGTCGGATTTCTACCCACTAATTCTGCAAATAGCAGAGACGATCGAGTGCCTGTGTGAGCTAATAGCTGACATTTTAAAGCCTCTAGTTCTATTACTACTATGAGTGTAACTTTGTTAACACTATTAATGCTCAGTCTTTTATTCTAAACTAGTGGAACCATTTCTAATTTCGTTTTTATGTTCTCTAGTAAGTGATCTGCTTCTTTTATTTTTCAGAACTTTCCTCTAAAGTTCCAGCCTTTTGGAATTTTCCATTTTCTAGCTTTGGTGGGCATCTGCAACTTCTAGCCATGTCACCTTTCATTCCACAATTAAAACATTCATTATGCTAATTTTTTCTGATAACAGCTTTTCGCCATATTCCCAGTCTTGCTACAGTTAAACCATTTTAAGCTGTCGAGTTTGTTCTGCTTATTTCGCCAGGTTGCTTCCTCATTTCTGCTACCATAACTGTAACTATGGCAGAATGGTGGGGCTTGTAGATCTGTTTCTTGCATAGCTCCTGTCATGTAGTTACCTCATTTAAATCCAGCAAAGTCACATCAGGCATGTTAGCTTCATTTATATTCCATCTGGTTACATTACTGATCAGACCTCACTCATGGTCTGACTTTAAGGTGTTCTGTATCATCAGCTCATTGGAATGTCTATAAGCTCTGTGCAATGTCTGGCGTAACGTATGTAATTTATGGACAAACACTCTAACTCATTCTCCTCTCTGTCGATTCAAGCCATTTATTTGTGTCGATAAGGCAGATCAGTCCACACCAGGAAAACCCCGCTGTTATACTGTTGTTTCATGGAAACTTTGATGTGGACGTAGAAAGTTTCATATATGCAGTAAATGAAGCCAGAAGTTCGGGCTGGAACAATGCCCAAAAATCTGATATACTTTGTTTAGAATGGCAGGAGAGGCCAAACATTACATTAGAACTACTGGTGAACTGCGACAAAACGCAGATTTTCTGTGAAATGCCTAACACAACCTGACAACCAGAGTAAATGAGCATAAAGCAGATGTAAAAAGACACAGTACAAAGAACGCAATAATAGTATATGCAGAGGAATCAGGACACCTGCCTAATAGAAGTAAACTAAAATTGTCAGAAAAGGGATGGAAAAGCAACACAGGTAAGCCATAGAAGCTGCTTACCTCTTATTAGAAAAGAACATAAACACCACATCGGGAGACTACAAGTGGGCAGAAACAGCACAGAAACTACACAAACGACTATCATCCTAGATTTAAAAATAAATTCTTTGTAACTGGTGGTAAGCCCAACCCATTGAGTAGCCCTCCCGGATTAACCTGTTACAAGTGTCACAGTAAACAGGATTTTGGGCAACCAATGACAGATTGGGTGGAATAAAGAAAGGAGTAGAATATGTTATCCTTAACATTTAGTAGTATCATTATATTTAAGTAGTTATGACTAACGGCAGCATAGATACATCAATGAACGAGGGTCTGCATCTTAAGGCTGAGAGAAGATCAGGCACAACTGTGGAGACTTTCTTCTCAGTGCATAACAACAAAGTAAAGACAAGTGTGGCATTTGGCTTCTTTCTGAGGGCGTTATGGATATACAGCTTAGAATTCTTAGATCAAGAAAACGAACATATAATTGAAGCTTTCAGGAAGCTGCAATATCCTATAGGCGTGTTTATAAAGCTAAAGGAGAAGGGGAGAAACATCATGGAAAGGAGAAACGATAGCAGATGGGATGAGAGAAACAAGTGGTCTCCAATGCCTGTGATGCTAGTCCCATCAACAGACTAATGAGACACACAACCCACAGAGGTGGTAACGAAAACAGAAATAAGAATAGGAGAGATGGTAAAGATCATGAGACAGAAACATACAACATACAGCAACACACTATACTAAATTACATGTAAATGTATGAAATCAACGCTGTTGGTTTGTTTTCTATACACGCAGAACTTTGGTCTCTCGTCACTTCTACAAATCAGAGTTTCGATAATGATATTTTCCCATCTTGCTCTTCTTCTATCATAAACTGTGTGTTTTTTAGTATCCCATTCAGTCTTGATAAGTCGCTTGCATGTCTTGTCTTCTTGATATTATGGCTAGAACGTCGTCCACATATCTGAATCAAGTCACGTATCTACCCATGATGTCTTTGTAATGTTCTTCTTCTTCCAAAGTCTCCATTACTAGGGAAGCTAGGACGGCACTTAATGGTGAGCCCATGGACAGCCCGCTATGTTGTTGGTATTCCTGTTTCAGGAACTTAAATGGGCCGAATCTTACACACAATAATATGAGTTCACTGTAATCTTCCCTTGGGAGGGGGAGATAATCTTCTCTCATCTCTTATACCACTCTGGTGGCAGCTCTTATAGCAGCTTCTGTAGGTACCTTTGTGAACAATGACTTTATATCAAAGCTCACCAGCCGAATCTTCCTTATTTCTGCTCGAATATTCCAGCTTCCTTCTTTGCGAAACACTTCCCCTTTTTTGTGTATGTGGATTTGTCAGCCAACAATGTGTAAATTTTCTCCACATATTCGCTCCTGTCTATGATGACTGTTCCTTCACCTTTATATGAAGATGTTGTCATCGTTACTCAGTCTTCTTTTGGAATGGTAGCACGCTAAGAATCTGCCATCGCCTTGTAGCAGGAGACTACTCCTTGTTTGAGCCCCTTTATATGCATCATTGTCAGTCCATCTATGGTTGTAGACGACGTATTTTAAGAAACTTCTTCTCACTATTCCTGTGTCAAACTTTAACGAATCGAAAAACTTCATCTTCTTTGTCTTCCAGCCTTCTGTTAGACAGGTTGTTGATCAGGTCAGTTCTTTCTATGGTCTTCCATCCACTGTTGTTACATCTTTGTACTAGTTTCTGTCGTAATTTCTCCTTATACATTCCGTCTTCTTGTTTTATCCTTGTCACCATGTAGCGAGGAAGAGCAATGGACAGGAACCACCACTATTTTGTCTCTTAGCTCAACAGTCTTGTCCATTAAGCTCATGGCTTCCTCTTCCAAGTAAGATCTTTCGCTCTTGCCAAAGTTGTATCCATCTAAGGTGTTTAGTTGACCTGGGGCTGATCCCGGGTCAGTTTGCTCTGCATTCCTTCGGGAACTTCCTTCGGTTCACACAGCTGTTGATCGTCTTCCTTGTGTAGAAATCTTGATCCTGCAGACTCATGTCGCCATTACCATCATCAGACAAATGAGTATTATTAATATTGACAATAGGATAACAAGGTAGCAATGAGACTATATGTGCTATAACTAGATCTTTATTCTCAATGTTGTCTCCTAGTTGCACAGCGATATGTCTGTGGACTTACCTCGCTAGAAACCGAGTTTCGATACCCGTTGTGGGCAGAGCACAGATAATCCATTGTGTAGCTTTGTGTTTCACTTCAAACAAACAAACTCTCAACGTTTCGACTACAAGCCATCTTCAGAAGAGTGTGACACTGTTGTGCCTTACAAGGATATACATACAAATATTCCCGGATTAAGTTCTAGGTCACTGCGCCATGCAGCATCCTGCTCTCGTCTAACTAGGCTAGCTGCTGTTTCTGCCCGCTTGTAGTCTCCGATGTGGTGTTTATGTTATTTTCTAATAAGATGTAAGCAGCTTCTATAACTTTCCTTTGTTGCTTTTCCATCTCTTTGCTGACAATTTTAGTTTCCTTTCATTGAATGGTGGTTGACGGACGACGATAATGAACCAATGAGGGAGTGGCACTGGGCAGTGACCTGGAACCTAATCCGGGAAAATATGTATGTATGTCCTTGTACACTACGGTGTTACATTCTCCTGAAGAAAACTTGTAGTCGAAACATTGAGAGAATAAAGATGCTGTTATATCATTCGTAGTCTCATTGTTACCTTAGTATCAAAATGTAAGTTTTATGTGACAGTTGGGGACGATGAGGAATGTCAGTTTGGTTTGACACTTGGAGACAGTGAAGAATTCACAGTTATTGTTGACTGTTGAAGACAGTAAAAATGTAAGATTGATTTCACAGTTGAAGATGATGAAGAATGTCAGTTTTATTTGATAGTTCGAGGCAGTGAAGAATTTCAGTTTTCTTTGACAGTTAGACAGTGAAGAATGTCAATTTTGTTTGACAGTTGAAGATAGATGATGAAGAATGTCATTTATGGTTTACTGTTGAAGACAGTGAAGGATGTTAGTTTTGTTTGACAGTTGAAGATGATGAGGAATGTCTGTTATGATTTATTGATAAAGACAGTGAAGAATGTCTGTTTTGTTTGGCAGATGGAGACGATGAAAAATGTAAGTTATTATTGACTATGTAAAACATTGAAGAAATTTTGTTTGACAGTTGAAAATGATAAAAAGGTCAGTTTTGGTTAACTGTTGAAGACAGTGATGAATGTTATTTCTATTTGACAGTTGAAGACGATGAAGAATGCATGTTTTTTTGACAGTTGCAGACAACGAAGATTGTCAGTTATTGTTGACTGTTGAAGATGGTAAAAAAATGTCAGTTTTGTTTGACAGTTGGAGACGATGAAGAATGTCAGTTATGTTTGACATTTGGAAACAGTGAATAATGAGAGTTTTTGACAGTTGGAGACGATGAAGAATATCAGTTATGTTTGGCATTTGGAGACAGTGAATAATGAGAATTTTTTGACAGTTGTAGACGATGAAGAATGTCAGATGTTAATGATTTAAAAACGACACTTGTGTAAAAACATCTATTTACAATTAAAAGGAATACAACATTATAATCATTACACAATAAATAGTTATTTAAAACAAGGACTTGCCCTAAAAAAAAGACTCTACATATGTTTGGTGTCCTGTGACACCATCTTCAATAACGTAAAAGGCATGGTTAGAAATTATATTCCCATATAATCATTTACATATCAATAACATCATATAGGCTTAAACTACCCAGACTTACCAAACATCTGTCCAGTACTTTATTATTTCTAAACCTGGATCAGCTTCCTTTTTTAATACGACATTTATGTTGTTGTTTTTCAATTTCAATAGTTTCTCTGGTATTTATTTCTATTTTAAATTCTACTTGATTTATTAATTTAGTGTTATTCCATTCTACAACATGAAATGTTTCAGCCACATGTTCTGCTTATACCGATTCATTTATTCTATATTTTTCTACCACGTTTTTATATTCCTTCATCCTGAATTCTAAATCGATAAGTTTATGATTCAGTCTATCAATAATTTCGGGCTTATATCCTGTACCTATGGCTACGTCTTTTAAGAAACAACTCTGCTTCCACACCAAAATCATAAGTGCATATATTTAAAGCTCTAAACACAAATATGGAAAAGGCGGATAGTTTTGTGTCCATGGGTAACACGATCTATTGTGTGGTGGTACCACTACAGAAAATGGCTTTCTATAAACAGAAGTTGAGAGTCGTCTATTGTCCCGTTTGACGGTCATATCTCTTTTTCTATCTCTTATGTAAATCTGATGTTAGGATTGATCGAATTATGGTGTTTTTCAAATCCTAATAAAGTCCCAATGTCCTTCCGCCACATTAAAAACGTGTCATCTACATACCTCAACTACATCAAAGGTTTCATCTCAGACGTGTTAAACATCTTCAATTCAAAACTGAACATAAATAATTCATATAAAAGAGGGGACAGGGGAGATCCCATAACTAAACCTTTAATCTGTTTGAAAAATGTATTTCCCACCTTAAAATATTAGTTTGACGAACACGCATGAGTAAGTTTTAAAATTTAATCGGAGAAAATTACTTACTCTTCAGTAATCGATATTCCAAACAATCCAGAGCCACCTTAATTGGAACATTCGTAAACGGCGACACAATGTCAACATATATTAATTTATAACTTAATTCTATGTTTATCCCCGAAATTTTGTTAACAAAATCAAACGAATTTGCTATTGTATGTTCGTGTGAGTTCGTTAAAAACGAACATTTTCGACAAATAAATTTTGATAAAGGATAAAATGATGAACCTATATTGTCCATAACTGGATGTAAGGTAACACCAGTTTTGTTGATTTTGGGTAGAGGAAAGAATCTTGGTAAAATGAACCTTAAGAGGACGAGGTCTTTCCTTTCTTGTGGTGTTAAAATAGCACAGTTTTTAACTGTCATTTTTAACCTATTATGAACCACGGAGGCGGGCCCTTTTTTTACTTGTTAATAAGAGTCATCCTCTAACAATTCTTTGATTTTGTTTTCATAAAAACATTTATCTAATATTACGATTTGTGTTCTAATATGCAGCGGAACATGCGTAAAAAAAGAAGTAAAATAGCAATGTAGGTAACACATATATTAGTCCAGTATTATTAATTTCTTTTGTGAAAAAATATTCCGTCGAACAAGTATTCATCCGGTTAGAAAAACACGTAGGTTCAAGAAGTCTTGATAGAAATGAATAAAAACCCTATAACCCGAGCGCTTTATAAAGGAGGACATTTCTTCTTCAGAGGAAAACTGGCGAAAAATTAGAAATTATTTTAATAAGTAAGTTTATATCATCACTCAAAGTAACACAACTAACTTAAGAAACACCGTTAGTTCACTAAGATGGAAGTAATATTCACTCAAATTGTATTTATTATTATATAACAGTATGTTCAACTTTTCAAGCTGTGCGCATGCTCACTATTTAGTAAGTTTAGATGTACAGGTATACAAATGTATAACTTGTGTATCAAACAGATGGTTTTTCTGTATTTTTTTTTGTTTGTTTAAAGTTAAGCACAGAGCTACACAATGGGCTATCTGTGCTCTGCCCACGACGAGTATCGAAACCCCATTTCTAGTACTGTAAGTCCGGAGACATATCGCTGTGCCACTTGTAGGCCCGAAAGTAACGATGACATGAAAATGTACATTTTAACGCTAAAAATAAACAAATTTAATCGTAGAAATTATTTGAATGTTACTCAAAAATATTGTTTTTCCAGCGTCAATCAATTTCAAGTGATTTTTTTTCTCTGCTAAATAATATAATAAAGTTATACTCTTTACATTATCAAATTTAGGCTTTTATATATTGTACACTTTGTAAGAACGTTTTGCTTATGGTATTGTTGTGGATTGCCACCATATATGCGAATTGTGCCAAGGAGGCATATATTTACTATGATTGCTACAGTCTTTAATGTCCCCCATGGAAGCAGAAAATATCATATAGCAACGTATTTAGGACCTAAATGATCCAGAAGCGTACTCGTCAGTAGAAAGTATGAGGATAGTTTGGTCAAGATAAGTCGTAACATAATATCGCATAATAGGAAGCGATGAAATACATGATGTATCTGGTTATTTAATTATGTGTAAATATTTATTGAATGAAAAATTTAGCAAAAACAGAAAACCTGCATCAGATATAAAAATGTTCTTACTGTTCTTACGGAAATCTTTGACTATAGCATTAAATATATTTTCCACTATAAAATTTGTTTAAAAGTAAATTTAGATTTATAGGGAAAACGAAAGTTAGAATTTAGTAGTTTTTACTATACAATATAACAGTATTATATTGGATCAGGGACTTTCTTTAGCTTGGTAGAATAATAGGTCTGGTTTAATACATGATGTTTGAATACGGAACGCCTGAATGAAAAAATAACTTAGAAGTTGAAACTTTATGCAACATAACAAAAGTAACAATGTCTCTAAACAGCAACCCGGTTATCATATAGAGAAAGATTATTCAACTGATAAACAATGAACAGCTAAATAGTGGTATCTAACAAAACTAAAATGTGTACATATATATGTTAAATAATTATAAACTGTAGATATTTATTAACTTTGTGTAATTAGTAAAATAGAAATGATCATGAAACGAGTTCAAAAGATTAAAGGTTTGACTTGTTACTGTTCTGAATTACTCTCCACCACTGCTATAAATATGACAAAAAATATCTACTTCCGCGTCTTCCTTTCATACC
>NW_013742866.1:0-5657 GCF_000517525.1 Limulus polyphemus
TTTAGTATTGTTGATCTGGAAGAACTAAGACTTCAAGTTAAAAATGACTTGTGAAAATAGGAAACTAGTTTTTGAAAACAAATTATATATACATATAACTAAAACAAATTATATATTTTTTGCATGAAAAATAAAATGACTATAAATAAAACTATGTTTCCAAATAATTTTATAATGAGAAACTTACTGTTGGAAAGTTAATGTTGCTGGGTGACACTGGTATATGAAGAACTGGTGATTAATGTTAGAAAGTTTTTGTTGTTTAATGTCAACTTTTGAAACTGGAATATCAATGGTTGTAGAAATATTAATATCTGCAGCTATGTCTAGTTTAAAGTTGGTCTTTGACACTGGTATGTTACTACCTGTTTACCCCCCAGTGGCATAGCTGTATGTCTGCGGAGTTACAACGTTAGAAACTGGATTTCGATACCAGTGGTGGGCAGAGCACAGATAGCCCATTTTGTATCTTTGTGCTTGACTTCAAACAAATACTACCATTTAAACGATGTTGATTTCTACAGCTGCATGTTTAATGTTGACCTTTGAAACTGGTATGTTATGTCTAACAACAACGTAGGATCATTAATGGATCCAATTCATATCAAAATAGTTTATTTCTCTGTTTTTATAAAAAAAACACCTTTTGCTCAATAATATTTAACATTTTTATATTACTTATATGTACCCAAAAATAAATTTACCCTAATGTTAACCTACTAACACAGCCTATCTGAGAATTGAACTCAACCATAATTTAACAATAGATTGAATATTAGAAAACGTGTTTCCGTTTAATGATGAAATCAAATAGTTAAATAAATCCATGATTGTGTATCAGTACGAAAGTTCGAGTGGCAAAGAAACGTCTAGACGAACGACAGCCAGGAGACAAGAACCAACCAAAATGCATCTGAACTTCAGAACGGAAAACCTAACACAGTAGCAGAACAGATACTCAACTGTAAAGACAGTCCACCGAACAAGGGACACTTCAAAATCCCTATCAGACAGAATGAGAGAGATTTAGGTGCTCGTAAACCTAAAACGATAATACTGAGAAACCCCAAGAACTGGAAACAAGCTTTGACGGTTTTAATTTGGGATATGTATTTACACATGAATTACTGAATTAACCATCAGCAAGAAATGTTATAATATAGTAAATAACGTAAGTTGCAGTGAACTAAGATTTTAATATCAAACAACTGTTATTAGAAAACAGACTTGAAACATGAGTTTAACGTTCAGCAGAAACTTACTTTAGTGATAATCCTTATCGAACCAGCATCCTTCTAGCCTATCCTCAGCTAGTAATATTTAACTTCCTATTACAAGGAACTTAGGAACATCTCTTTCTATTCTTGACTGTCCAATCAGAGACCATAGAAATGAAGACAGCTTTTTTACAATTTAACTTCTGCAGGAAACATCGTCTATTGGTTAAACGTTAGAAGTATTCTTGAGATCTACTGAATCCCACCCAAACCGTTTCGTAACCAGATCTCATTGTTACTTATAAATATAAAAGAAACGAATTTTTACAGAGCTGAAAACTCCCTATCGGAAATCTAGAGAACATCAACCAAAAGGTAAGTTATTCTACCCTTATTATGAAAGTTATACCACAATATATTTTACGTAAACTTAATCCATTATCACATAGAAGATTAGTTTAAGGAAACGTCAGTAATATTCAGGTTATTCAATATATTTAAGTCTTTTGTCAGAAATTTCTTCTATGTATGTGGTTAAAGTGATAAAAGAAACGAAGATACGAACTAAAGAATGTAAACAAACGGATAATTTTTGTCTAGTTTTAAAGTACATTTCTATCCATCTGACATATCTGTTAAAGAACAAACCGGATTTGTTGTCACTTTGTGTTCATCACTGTAGTATCTTAGTTACTCAGTCTGTTTACTTTATTATTTTATGATTAAAAGGTGGGTTATTTGCGGTGAAGGATGAAAACGACACTTGTTGTAGTTCTTGTCGTCTGCTTGTTGTTGGGTTGTTTCATTCTTCCTGCAGTTGAAGGTCAGAGGATTAGAATATCAGAACATAGAAGATATGGTGGAGGGATTAGTGGAGGATATGATGGAGAATATCGTGGCAATGGAAGCTATCAGGGATAAATAAAGGAGGTTATAAACATCAACAGTTTAAGGTAAGGCTGTATAAACATTAATTGATATAAACTACATTGTTAAAAAACAACAACTCTGCATCACATTAATATTAGTGTGTTTAAAAGTAACTAGTTTTATTAATTATTTACAGAAACTCAGCCGCCATTACAGAGTAATTCTGGGTGGAGGAGCTGTGTCAGCAAGTTTAACATTAGTTGTTCTGTTCTACTTTTATTAGTTTGGGAAGAGAACGTCGATCATCTTATATATGATCATACTATATTCTGGAATGTTTGTGGAGGTCACGTGCCCTGTGCTCCAATAAGATTAATAGATAGTTTAATAAAATATTATCAGCGTAACGTTACAGTATTTTAGAATTAGCTACTTTAAGTAACGTAACCTGATAAAAGTTTGGTTGGGATATTCAGGATATCACAACCTAAACAATAACGATCCCATCACTTTTTATTATATGACCACCAGTTATTAATAAGTTACATCAGTATTTAACATTATGTTACGTCTTCTGTTGACAATAGAGATTTGAACGATTGAACACAAAGGTGTCGACCTGCATCTCTGTTAATAATAGTTGAATTTATTGATGTGTTTTAAAAATTATGTTCTGTTTGATTATTCCAACAATTAATATTCTTGTTACCTTGGTTATGGTATCTTGTGAATAAGAACAGTTGTGGATATTAAAGACTTGTGTAAGCTATAATAATGTATATACTGTGTTGTATGGTACGTTATAAGCATTTCGTATTTGTATTAATAACTGTGTTTACACTTTAATTATTTTCTCTTTACATGCAGATAATCAGACCAGGAATTTACAAGAGACTTGTCATATTGGATTATGTATTTTATAAGAAATGTTTACAGAAACTTGTTATATCTGGTGTAGGTTTTATTTTGTAAAGTAGAATACTAGACAACCCATAGAATAGTTTTACAGTCAATAAACTGTAAGTGAATAAACAGTTGTATACTTCAGTCTGTAATGTTTACAGTTAAGTCAAAGAAAAATACACAGAAAACAACGATACAAAGTCTGATAAAAATAACATTTCATACCAGACAGTCAGGTCACAATACTAACGTAGAAAAGTAATACATTTTTATCGTGCTTACAAATATTAAACATAGAATATTTCTGTTAATACCAGTCGAACAGCCTGATGAATAATTTAAACTATTTTTTGAGATACTGTCAGCTATACTGATTATGTCATTTCTACAAACTGATTTTAAATATTTTTTTCACTCACTCACAAATCACTCAGTTCATAATAAACCTGGTAAATCAAAACAAAGAGATCATGTAAAGTGATCGAATGTTCAGGAAGTTGTAAGATGTGGTGTTTTGTTCTTATGACGAACAATTTTTTATAAACTTATTGTATTTCAATGCTTTTCTGAATTTATTCAGTTGGTTCACCTGGCCATAGTTAAACAGTGAACGATCGTTTAAAAAGATCTATTATAGTAGATGCCAGTAGAGCTATTCATCTGTTAACAGTGCTTGTTTTCGCTAGGGCACTTTTTACAAAACCCTTTTTTGTACATCTTAATTAAGAACGTTTTTACTATTTAAATAGTTATAACTACATTAAATAAATATATGTCCTCGAATTTTCAATAATTAACGAACTTCCGTCTTTTTTTAGAATAATAGTTAAATTGTGTTTTATTTTGTTTCCAATTTTTAAATACATATGTCTAGAACATACTGCTCGCTAAGTATTTCACAACCTGTTTTTACTGAACATGTTCTTATATTACGTTTACTGGAATTTGAAAACGTAATGCAAATAATGATGTCTTACGGTAAGTTTACACGTAACGTAAACATCTAGGTTTTGATTCTACGCTATGGACAGAGTGTATATTAACCATTATGTAGCATAGCACCAGTAGGTTGAGAATATAACAAATTACAAAGATACACTGTAATGGTGGAAACTGGAGGAGGAACAACTAAAAGATCAGTTTAAAGAAAGAATGATGAATGAGATAACACCTAAGGAGAATGCTAATGAATGGTGGAGAGAAAACAGTAACATCATCAGGCGCATAAGGGAGGAGCTCCTTGGTAAAACATCGGGTAGGGGCGCACCCCAAGATAAAGAATCGTGGTGGTGGAATGAGGAGGTGCAGGAGAAAGTAAAGAAAAAGAAAGAGGCGAAGAAAAATTGGGATTCATCGGGCAGCGAGGAGGATGGGGAGGCAGCAAGAACGGCCAAGAAGGAAGCCTTCGTAGATGTCATTTACTGCACTCGCTTTTGCCTGCGCAACTGCCTTCTTCATCTATTCTTTATTTCTGTCTCATCACTTAGTACGCATCCTTCCTCATCTTTAATCTGTTTTATTTGTGTAAGGTCTTTAGTTGCTTTATTTCTCCTTTTCGCCAACTTATAGATCTTTTTCACTCCTACCGGTGTTTCCAATTCAAAAACCCTTCTCTCATTCTCCTCGTTCAAAAGCTTTTCGAAATATATCCTCCTGCACCTGAGATTAGTAGGGAGGAGGTAAAGAGAGCCTTGAGGAGGATGAAGAGGGGTAAGGCCACAGGACCGGATGAAATACCAGCAGAAGTGTGGAAATGTTTGGGAGATGACGGAGTCGAGGTGCTGTGGGATCTGTTCAGGAAGGTTTACGAGCAGGAGAAGCTACCAGATGAGTGGAGAGATAGCGTGATCATACCAATATACAAAGAAAAGGGTGACATCCACGACTGCGGGAACTATCGGGGTATTGAGTTGATGTCACACACAATGAAAATATGGGAAAGAGTAGTAGAAGGAAGGATAAGACAAGAAACAGAGATTGGTGAACAGCAGTTTGGATTTATGCCTGGGAGAGGGACAATGGATGTCATCTTTGTTGTCAGGCAGATGTTAGAAAAGTATGGTGAAAAACAGAGAAAGCTACATCTGGTCTTTATAGATCTGGAAAAGGCATATGACAGAGTACCGAGAGAGCAAGTGTGGAGATGCCTGAGAGAGAAGGGAGTGTCTGAAAAGTATGTGAAGTTGGTGAAGGATATGTATGAGGGAGCGAGGACGCAAGTAAGAACCAGTGTCGGGCTGATGGAGAAGTTCACAGTAACAGTTGGACTTCACCAAGGCTCTTCTCTAAGCCTGTACATCTTCGACGTGATAATGGATGTGCTGGGCCAAGGGATCATCGAACCGGCACCTTGAGACATGTTATTTGCAGATGACATAGTCCTCATAGATACCACCAGGGAGGGAGTAGAGCAGAAATTGGAGAGATGGAGGAGAGCGATGGAGGACAGAGAACTTAAGGTCAGTAGAGAGAAGACGGAGTACATGGTTTTTAATGGAGAAGAGGAAATGGGGGATGTTACTTTGCTTAACGATAAACTTAAAAGGGTAAACACCTTTAAGTATCTTGGGTCCCATGTGGCATCAAATGGTACACTCGACTCTGAAATAAGCCGTAGAATCCAGTCGGGAGAAGGAAGAGAGGAAGACCAAGGAGAAGATGGAAGGA
>NW_013742867.1:0-4250 GCF_000517525.1 Limulus polyphemus
ATTAGGTTTGATTTTTTTAAAATAAACTCCGAATGTGTTTTAAATCAAGGTTTATTTTTTGAGCGGAGCCCAGCATGGCAGGTGGTTCGGACGCTCGACTCGCAATCTGGGGTCGCGGGTTAGAATCCCCGTCACCCCAAATATGCTCACCCTTTCAGCTGTGGGGGTGCATATAATGTGACGGTCAATTCCACTATTCGTTGGCAAAAGAGTAGCCCAAGAGTTAGCGGTAGGAGGTGATGACCAGCTGCCTTTCTTCTAGTCTTACACCGCTAAATTAGGGACGGCTAGAGTAGCTTTGCGCGAAATTAAAAACAAACAAACAAATAAATCTTTATGAGTGGTACCTTTTTGTTTTTCCTTCACTGGCAAGGATAAATAGGCCCTTGTTGTTCCCCACTCTTGAGCATCTAATGTAGAGTTGACCATGTGAGAAACCTGGTGATGTCAATTCAAATCCCACTATTTCCAAAGTCTGGCCCTGTGCTCTGTTGATTAACATCACAAAGCATTATTTGACTGTGAACTACAGACATTTGAACTAAAAGAGAAGATTGGTTGGAATTAATGGGATAAGTGGGATGAAAACAAGTTCCCCTTTGTTGTTCCCAGTAAATATTTTATTTTATAGGCTAGGCCTGCTGTTTGCTTTTTCACACACAACACTCTAATTGTGCATACATGTCTTTTGTGTGTGAGGTTAAATATATGATATATTAGAAGGTGTATAATTAATATATAACTAAATAGACCTGTCCATTCTAATGCTAATAAAAATATAATTTCCAGGTTCAACCCATCCCCCATCTCATTCAAGTGCTCTACCAGTTATGCTGAGTTGACTTTAATCTATCTCATTGTACACAATAAGTATTATAACTTAAGCCTTACTATTTTCGTGTAGTTTATTTTATGATAGATGACATAATTGCATTTTATATGCTAGGCCTACTGTTTGATTTTTACACACGACATTCAAAGCAATTATATAACATTATTTTACCCTGTATATCTGATAGCAGTTTTATAAAAAATAAAAAATAATTTTATCGAATAACCTCTCATAATACATGTAGACTTCATCTATGTTCAAAGCACCTGGTCTTTAAACATCGAAATGAAACTGACCATTACAATTGTTATTGTAACAAATGACCTATTTAAATGGCAGTATAAGTCCACAGACATACTGCTGTGCCACTGGTTGGACATAATTGGTTGGAATGGTATCGAAACACGGTTTCCAGCAGTAGTGGTCAGAGCACATATAGTCCTTTATGTAGTTTTGTTCTTAATAACAACCAACAACCAACTACTTTCATGTTGTTTGTATATCAGCCGGCCTGAATAGCTCTGGAGTGAGCGAAACGCATCGTCGGCAATGGATATGACGAATATCGTGAGGTGAAAATAATATTATTACACTTCATCTAATTCTTGAAAGTCCATAAGGGACTAGTTTAGTATTTATTTTCTGTTTGCTTGAAGTTAATCACAAAGCTGCAAAATGGACTATCTGTGATCTGCCCACCACGGATATTGAAACTCGGTTTCTAGCATTGTAAGTCCACAGAAATATTAGTGTGCCACTGGGGAACTAAACACTATGAAAATACAATTATAGGTGTTATATAGAAAAATGAAAATAAAGGAATTTTCCTTCTTCAAATAATAAATTGTGAAATTAAAGGTTTTATTTTACATAGAAGCCACGTCAGATAATATGTTTTATGTCTTTAATAAGTTGTGTCCATGTAGTTTAGAGTAATTGTTTACCACTGCTTTGATTAATACACACTGATGGTCCACTTTCTTGTGCTTGGATGGCAATGGCTTCTTTTATTTTACTACGTTTGGGGTTTTCTTCTGTGACTATTATTTTTACAGTTTTAGGTCTATTATATGGTCGTTTTTCTGAACTTGAAAATCTATAACTGGTGGGTTGAAAGCACAGTACATAATATATCTTTGGCAATATTTGAACCTTACCTATAACAATAGGTCCGGCTTATTTTATTAGAAACTAATTAAAATTCATTAACCACATTTCTGATTAAATAATATCAAAAGGTGGTATTATGGCTATCTCGATGTAGTTTCACTTTTCACCAATATACCTGGTAAGGATACCATGGAAATAATACACTAACAATTAAGTGACGGCATCTCATTTCCAGCAGAAAAGTTTATCTAAATTTTCGTTCATGCCATTCAATAGCTGTCAAAACTGGGATTATTAAAACACTAAAATTTTGAGCTACAAGTATATGTTACTTATTTCACAATTCAACATCTGTTATATGGTTCACCGGGGTTGGTATTCGTAAATAGTACTGGTATTTGTAGGTGGGTAATAGGTATTAGTAACGAGTTATCGATTGATTGCTGTATCGACTGATTACTAAAGTGATTAGTTCGACTTGTAACTTTAGTTAGTTAGAACATATACTAGGTAGGCAACAACCAATGCTCAAGATTAGCTAAGGTATTCAAAGAAATAAAAGCCCAATTCAAGGCAAACAAGTGTAGCCACGAGTTCCCAAACTACATTGGATTGAAGAAACGGCCACGTCTCGCATGAAAGCCGTTTGCCAATCAGGTACTGCCCGTCAGGTCACCGGAACAGTTCCTTGTCCTACAGCAAGTGACTACTAAGGCTATACTAGAGGTCACAATCAGTCCACTCCTGTTCTATATAATATTCTTAGACGACATTTCCTTTCCTAAACTCCCGTACACTCATGCGTCATAATACGCGGACGACGTTGCCGTACGGAGCGCGTCATGTGATCTTGTGGTTGCTGTAAACAACGTTCAGACTTCAGACTTCTCTTAACCATCCAAAACTCAGGCCATTAAATTCTACAGGTGCTTCAGAAGGAAACGGAAAAATTCACACAGACAAGATAAGACTAACTCTATTAGGATCAAACATCAGATTCACTTTTAACCGTGCATTAGCATGGACCAATCACTTCGTTAACATTAGGAAATCAACAAATCAACGCATTTTGTTCTTAAAGAAAATTAGAAAGTTGCTTCCGTTATTTTATGGACAAACATCAGAAAAAGTTATTTCTTTAAACCTGGACTACTTGTTAAAAATAATAAAAACTTTATATGTCATGAAAGAATTAAGTTGTACTTTTCTTGTTTCCTAACTAAACATTCCCTTCACGATGAGCTCCCCAAACCTTAGGTCTGTTTTTAATCGCCTTGAAAAGTAAGTAAGACTATGATAGTAAAAGACAACTGGGAATTAATCTTTTGTTTATTCTGACCACGAAGGACTATCGTGTGATAGGTCATATACAATATAAACCAAGGTGGAAAATATTTTTTATTGATAGGGTAATTTAGTGTGTCTTGTATTATTGTACTCTTCTAAAGATTTTATTTAATATTTTAGTGTACAGCAACAAGGGAATTTGATAGAGATATCACCCAAGAAGTATCCGATTTTTGACCAAATATATTTTGTAAAATAACATTATAGTTATAAGAGTTTTGAATACTAAAAATGACCCCAATGATAGTTATATACAAAATGCAACAGACAAATAGGTGCTTATTTTACAATATTTTAACAATTACTAATAGTTTCAAATATAAAAAAGTGTACTATAAATACCAAAACTACAAAGTAGATCCTCATTCTGTGAAGCTAAATCTATATAAATAAGCAACTGGAAGAACTTAATGTCATAAGTCAATATACAAGAAAATAACACCTATAATGATTAGAATACATAAAATCATCAGTCGGGAACCCTAGACATTAACAATATTTTTTCCGCATTTATTTAGCTACATTATTTCTTCTAATAAGACGTTTGGAAATGCTCATGTCATTAAATATTATATTTTCGTAACAATATATTAAAAAACAACAATTAAAAACACAATTTTTGGACTGTGTTTAGGCATAAAACTATACTTATGATTTATTAAATGAGTTAACACGTTTGAGGAAGATCAAAAATTATAATGAGCAAAATAGATTCATTTTACATGCAAAATGTTTAGCTCAGATTAGGTTTGAAAGATATGGTCAGTTGAATAGTTAAATTTCTAACTGCTTCGTATAGATTGATAGAAATAAGTGTTTTCGAAAGACTTTCTCGACGACAGAGGACAGGGACTTAAGAGATATTCCTTATGCATATATTTCTAAAGTGAGATGCTGTTTGAGTGTGTCTATGGCTCCGACTTTCCCAGCTTCTCGGGCTTTAAACCTCATTAAAACATCA
>NW_013742868.1:0-2559 GCF_000517525.1 Limulus polyphemus
TTAAAAATTATATAGTGCATTACTGCCATTAGTATAAAAAGTAGGGTTAAGTGTCATTAACAGTCAACAGCAGAAAAAAAAAAGACCCGGGTAAGTATTATATTTCTTGTTTGTCATGTCTCCAAACAAGGAAGGAGCAGACTGCAGGAAACAGAAGAACAGCATAAGGCTCGCCTCACTGCTGATGCCACCAGGCATTCACAAACCAGACAACAAGAGTCTGCTGAGGAAGAACAAGCAAGACTCCAAGCAATGCGCACAAGAACTGCCAGGCAAAGGGCATCGCTATTTACTGTGGCCAATATGCTAAATGCAATTACTCAGCTGACATTGACTATTCTTCTACAAATGCAGTCAAAATTAGTTCCATGTCAGAACTATGCCAACATTCTAGCCGAGCCGCCACAACCATTGAAAATGCTGCTCCTAGATGACACACCAAATTCAAAACACTTCCTAAAGATTATCAGAGCCAAAAACTCAGCATTTCAAATTACATCTTTTGGAGCCAACATCGTCTCCAAAGGGGATTTATGCCATCATTTCAAGTACAAGGACAAACCTACCATTGCATTGGATCACTCCAACCTCATGCAGACGAACATCCACAGTTTCTACAACCCTATTTTGTAGGAAATATTCAAAAACAAGCAGAATATCGTTGCAACTACATGAAGGGTACCAGACTTTATATCATACTTCAACTCTAGGAGATGATCCATACCACTAACAATTATATACAAAGCTTTAAATGTGCACTTGAAAGTGCTCCTACTTTGGACTACCAAATAGTGATCAATGCTGATAAACGACCATATGGAGAACATCGTGATCAATTCAATGAACCAACTTGCAATGAGGTTGCCTTGTCATGAATATCCAGGAACATGGAAATATAGACACTGTCTTAAAACTTCGAGAAACACTATAAAGAGGATAAATGAGACACATAGATCTTATGATGCCCTTCAGTATCGACTTATCTGTGTGCATGAAGAAGATGGATACCAATTTGAAATTCCACAAGATCAGGGAAGAAAAACTGTGTCATGCATGGATTTGTATGCCTACAACTTCATGATTCAACATAATTACTACAACAGTTTGCAACGTTGTCAAGATCTGTTCGAACAGTATGCTTTTGAAATGTATGCCAAGGTGGAGACAGAAAGGTTGATGTGCATAAAACACACTGCGTGTTGACTCCTACATTCATTTTAGAGATAGCATCAACAATGATGAAGGTAGAGCTGTGGTCAGCTGTGCATTCTTCCATCCACCTTCACAAGAAGACCAAGATACATGCATGAACGAACTCAAGATGCCATGACCCATGTCAGAACTTATGAAACGACAGATCTCTTCATCACTTTGACTTGCAATCCTTCTTGGAAATAGGTGAATGATGAGCTTTTCCCAGGACAGTCTGCAAAGGACCGACAATATTTGTTGGCCAGAGTGTTTCGACAAAAAATCATCAAAATGATGCAACTCATAAAAAAGTATGAAATCTTTGGTGCTACACGATGTGACATGTACACTATAGAATGGCAGAAAAGAGGCCTCCCTCATGTACACATTCTCATCTGGCTAAAAACAAAAATCCAATCTAATCAGATAGACTGAATTATCTCTGCAGAGCTTCCAGACCCTATAAGTGACAAAATCCTCTTTAACCATCAAAAGAACAATGATTCATGGACCATGTGTGCCTTTAAATCCAATGTCTTCATGCATGGAAAACGGAAAAAGTGTCCCAGGCAACTGATAAAAGAGACACAAACTGGTGAAGATGGACATCCTCTCTACAGAAGGAGAAACCCTGTAGATGGAGGATTTACAACCAGGATAAAGATGAGAAATGGTCAGGATGCTGACATTGCAAATCGATGGATATTGCCTTATTGTCCCCTGTTGTTAAAGACCTTTGATGTACACATCAATATTGAGTTTTGTAACTCAGTCAAGTCATTCAGATATGTGTGCAAGTATTTCAACAAGGGATCTAACGCTGCTATGTATGCTCTTCAAGACCAAAACACACATGATGAAATGACTCAGTTCCAACTGGGAAGGTACATTAGTAGCAATGAAGCATTTTGGCGCATTTTGGGATTTCCAATTCATGAACGACATCCCACCATCAAAAAACTTAGTGTCCACCTAGAAAACGAACAGGGAGTCCACTTCACTGAAGAAAATGCTTTGCAACAAGCATTGGCTCCAAAAAATACAACACTGACTGTATTCTTCAACCTTTGCCAAGAAGATCCCTTTGCACGCACATTACTTTATTCTGAAGTACCGTCTTTTTTACGCTTGGAGCAACAACAAATGGAGTAGGAGAAAAAGAGGTACTCCTGTAGATGGTCATCCTGGGGTTTTAAAGATGAAGTCTTGGCAAGTGTCTATACTGTTCATCCCAGCCAGCAAGAGTGCTTTTACTTTTGTATGCTGCTTCATGATGTGATACGCCCAACATCCTTTATGGATTTGCATATTGTCCAAGGTCAGCTCTGTGTCACCTATAGAGAAGCGTGTTTCAAGCGAGGCCTTCTT
>NW_013742869.1:0-4540 GCF_000517525.1 Limulus polyphemus
GCATTTAGCATTACGTAATATTAACTTAAGCAATTAGCATAAATAATGATGCTTGATATAGCTGTACTGAGTGCATACAGGTGATGACAAGAAACTGTTAATTTAGATTCCATGGAATTACTAATAAAGGAAGTTATTAACACAGTTTTGGAGAGGAAAAACTACCACCATATATTTTAGAGAATCTGTTTGATTCTATAAAGTAAAGATCTGTTCCAAATAATGGGGTTGGAAATCTTAAAGCTAATGTTGGTTACTACCAAGTGTCACTTTCTTAATTGTTGTGGCTTGTTGGTGTGTACTGACAAAAAGTCATGATATTTTATCAAAAAACACCTTAGGTGTGAAAAAAAAGGTAAGGCCAAAAAAAAAGATTGAGCATGCAAGTTAAAGGAATGAAATCAAAATTGGCAGCCAAACTGGTAGCTACACTTATAGCACTGATAAGAATTTTACAGCAGTTTTAGTTAGCTAGGCCACATATTTTGTTTTACCCACCACAATGCCCCAAGTTGAACAAAAAAATGCATCTGGGCTAACTGATGAATGAACATTTGCTGTAAAATTCTTATCAGTGCTATAAGTGTAGATATCAGTTTGTCCACCAGTTTTGATTTCCTCCATTTAAGTTACACACTGTATCCTTTTTTGAAAGCATCTTTTATCACACCTAAGGTGTATTTAAGTAGACACAGTACTTACAATACCAAGCATTTTTTGGGTCATAATTCATCTAGTTCTACTTCAGGATCAAAATGCTTACAATGAAAAACACTTATTGGATCTTACCTCATCCAGTCCTGCTTCTGGTCCTTTGGTGGATATAGTGCCAGCTACTTGTTGGACCTTAGCAATGGTAGCTTTATGAACTTGGTAGGCATGCTCAGCTTGGAGTGAGTTATACTCAGTATGTGCCTGAACAATTCTATTTCCAATGTTTTTTCCTGTAAAAATATTAAATTAAAAACTTATTGAAATTTACTTGAGAGTGAACTTAATGTAAAGGACTTCACCTTTTTTTTTTTCCAAATACCTTAAACACTTTGGAAGTTGCAAAACTCAACAAGATATACAGGTCCAAATGCTGGATTACACTTTGTGAGGAGGGGAAAACCAGCTCTTTATATTTTGTCTAAACAGGTTTTCATGTTTCATGTCTAAATGCAAAAGTAACTTGATATTTATTTATTACTGCTTTACCCACCCTTTATTCTGAATAAGTCTAACTGAACAGTTTGTATGTGTTCAAGAACCTTCTCATAAGCCCTTTTGGCTCCAGTGAGGCTGTAGCATTGGTTCAAATAAACAATTTCCTTATACACAGTAACATGATGTGTTTAAATTTTTACTAAAAACAAAATTCTTCAATTTACTCTGCAATTTTTAAACTTTCTAAAGGTACACAAGGCCTTGAAACATGACTCTGAATATTCACATCTGCACAGAATACTAACTATCAAATCAAAAAGCTTACTCATTTTAGGATTGGGAAGTTAGCAATCTGGAAAGCTGCTGTAGAAGACAAAGTTATGGTATAATTCCACCTTCTCAACTTTAAAGGTTGTACTTCTTATGAAAGATAAAACAAGGAAAGTCTGAATGTTCAAGATTAAAAGGTAAGCCTAATGTAATTAAGTGTAAGGATTTGGTACTTCAAACCAAATGTTTTCAATGACTGAAAGAGCATACACTTCCTATGTTATTTAAGGGTTAGTATTATATTGTGAAACTCATATTTATTGGATTACAAAAGATATGCTAAATTTGAAAAATAATTCTAAAAAAGTCATTCTGAATTTACTTTTACAGGAAGAAACAACCATGACTAACTTCTGGAAAAAAAATCACAAAAATCTTGTTTACCTATACTTTTTTCTTCTAGAAGCACATCATCTCCAGACTGACTACTGGCTACTGTCATGGTAGTTACATCCTTCTTCCATGTTTGTTCAGTGTCCCATTTTTCTATTTCTTGTTCAAATAATCTGTTGTCCTGTTCAACGTAGCGCTTCAGATCATCAGGAAGTATATTAAGATTAGCTGGAGAATAACTCAGGACCTTCTCCTTATCTGATTGGTCCAGAAAAATTGTTTGGAATGAATATTTACACTCAGAGTAATTAAATATCTTTAAAAAATTCTAAAATAAGAACTAAAATTTATTTCTGTTGTTCTTTAAAACATTTTGGAGTACAACTGTATCCACTGAACAGGATACCCTATTATAACTTATAGTCTAAAATCATGAATAGATTATAAAGAAATTGCCATGTTTTGGTGGCAACTTTGAACAACATGAAACATGTTAGACCAAATACTCATTACTAAACTTCCATGAGTTTAGGGTTCTATCTCATGCTTTAAAAAATGTAATGAAACTCTCAAAATATTATTGTAGAGTTGAGGAAACGGCTTCCCAAAGCAAGGCTATTTTGCTCGGGGCTATTACATTTTGACCTTGATTTATGCTCTAAGAATGGTTTTTAACATGTTATAGTATTTGAAACAAACTACACACTTAGTAGAAACAGCAATAAATGTTCTTTGACTGTTTCATACAACTTTCATTGGTAGAAGTCTGATCAATCATATCTAAGTATGTCAATCACTGAACAATAAAAGCGATTATAACAAAACAAACAAAGTGCTTTTTTTCTCACTATTCCTTTTGATTCTCAGTGTTCATCTATTGATTGAATTTAACATTTTTGGATGACCTCTCTTTCTGATTGCGTTAACATCAACAGGGACTCCATCATGACTGAATCCACAACATTTGCATTTCATGCCAACACCACATCTTCCAACTAAGCAGTTGTAACTAATACTAGGATATGCATGACTTTTGGACATTTTCCCAGTGTATATTGACTAGTTTACCACTGAAATCAGGTCTTTTACACATAAATTACTTTGCAAAAGGCAATGGATTTCACCAAAACCTTGACACAAATAGCAAGAACTCATATTTCAAAGATTTTTCTTCAAGACTTGAACTGACCAAAACAAAATTTGTATTACTGAAAGGCTCTAAAACCAATGTATTGCTGAAAGGCAATTTTTGAGACTTCTATCATTTGCCAGATATTGTGATGGTCAAAATGGTCACCAATATCTGTACAATTGACTCACAATTTTAGGGCTAAATAAATATTACAAAAGCGGGTCCAAATTTTACTTAATTCAACTTTCCTAAATTAATGTAACATTTTTAAAAATATCTACATTATAAAAGAAGTTAACACCAGTATTAAATCAATGTGCAGAAGGTTGGTCTACTGGACCAAACCCGTATTAAAGAATTGATAATTATAAATCCGAATTTATTATGTGTTTCTCCTTGAAATTTGATAAGCTTTTAGTACACATTATATGAAGTTCATTGTACACAAACAAAATTAGAATTTTTAATAAAGTATTTTTGCTAAAGATATGTATGAATTTTCTGAGTCAGTTTGTCTTCGTGCAAGGTGATTTTCATGCTAAGTATGAAGATACTTTCTTTCATGTTAAGGTGTTCATATTTCATTTTTATAATCTCTAGAACCTCTGAAGTAAAACTTTATATTTTATCAACTTAACACTAACTGTAAGAAAATCATCAATGTAAGTTAAAAAGTGAAGTTGAAAAATACGAAATAAATCTAAATTACCCCTTTTTTCTTTGTAGAATGACTTCATATTGTAACAGATAATTAACATTTATTGTTACGGCCAATGCTAACGACCTTCCACTCAGTTTTTATTTAGTTTCATTGTTTGACAAGTGCACTTAGACCCTCTCAGAGTATACAAGCCATTTCTCACAACAGAAAAGTTTTGTCTAAATAATAAATTGAGTTACAAGCATGCACAGTTGAAATATACAGCCGCGTCTTGTGATGTGCTCATGGTATCACAAGTTATTTTTCTTAACCTAACAATTTTACACTTAAGTTACTTTTATAATGATAAATAAAAAATATACATATAAAAATAAAAAATTTAGTATTTACGTCTGAGCTTATCTTTTTTTCTCATTCGTAAAGACAAAGTACGTAAAGTACCATAATCCTATTTTTTTGTAACAATGTTGGCGTTCAACAAAAAATTTATTTCATATGTGCAAGTTAGAGCACAAAATATTATCACTCAAAAAATTAAATGTCCTTGTTAGATATGCATGAATGTTTAAGTTAATGTAAGTGTTATGATTTTGATGGTTTAAGTATAGTGTGAGTGTTAAATTTAGTTATTTTTAGAATCAAAGGTATATTGCAGGTTCAAATCATGTGTTGTGCAGTTCAATTGTTGTAAACTGGCACTTGTATTATTGCATCATGATATCGGAACCTTCTAAATTTCTCTCATTGTTTTGATTGAGTATTACTGCATTATAATATCTTGTAGTGTGTAGAAGATACTAGGCCTCTGTCAGTCTATAAACACATATACAAAATGTTGTTCAAATGAGATAGATAGTTAGATCTAGACTGTGTGATTGGGTTTAGCCATAAAGAGCATATAGTGGTGATTTCTAAAGTGATTTTGTCACTAGAGA
>NW_013742870.1:0-4545 GCF_000517525.1 Limulus polyphemus
TTTATCCTCATGCTCATTCGAATACATCTTGAGGAGTTATCATTGAGAGGGATTTAAGGAACATCCCCATGTCGGAGATCCTCGCTGGTTTCTCCAGTCAATGAATATCTGCTGTGAGACACATCTCCACTCATAAAGATAGAATATTGCAGCCTACCAACATACATATTATGATGCTTACATCACCACATTCACCTGCCACTGTTAAGGCTAGTTATCTCAACTGTTGGGTACAGCCATATATTGCTAACCCTCTCAGATGCTTCCAGTGTCAGAAGTATCGACACTCAAAGCTATATTGTCGTGATTCTTTGACATGTGCTCATTGTGGTGGCAATGACCATGTTGTATATGAGTGTCAACTGGACCCTCACTGTATTAATTGTGGTAGTTTCCACCCATCATACTGTAAATGGGTGGAGGATAAAGAGGTACAGTATTCATGTACTGTTCATAACATTTCATACCCTGTGGCTCGAAAGTTGTTGTCCCCTGTTCTGTCTTGAGCATATGCTGCTGCTATTCATTCCACTGCTACAGTGGGGGTGCAGGAAGATTTTTCTGTGACTTCTGTTGAGTCTTTCTCCAAACATGTATGGAATATTTTATCATCCATGGTTGTAGAAGTTGACAAGTGTACATCGATGCCACCTGACCTCTTTGCCTCAATGGAAGTTGGAGCAGGCTGACCAGCTCTCATTCACTGCTCTCTTGGAATTTTATCCTGCTATTGTTAGTCTCTCATCTATTGATGACTGCATGGAGACAGTAACTGATTGAATTAATCAAGCAACTGTTCATTCTATCCACAAAACCTCGACATGTTTCTCATGATATCCTTTACCAGGGTGGATTCCTGCCTGCCAGCACAAAAGGCTCAGAAATGGGCCTGGAATATATTTTGCAGGTATCTCACTCTTTCCAGTCACTTTTCTTTCCAGTAGGATTGTGCCTGTGCCAAGCTGGTCAGATGTCAGAGTCAGAAGGAATCTTGAATTAAGTTTACTACAAGCATCTCTTCTACCACCAGTTTCAAGGTCATCTTGGACAGGATTCACAAGGTCAGTGGAAAGTATGCTCCCATCCCCTTTTGATCTTGCCCTCCAATGGTCAGGAAGCTGCTGATGTACAGGGCATCATTGATACTCGCGGGTAGTGATTTTCCTACATTTCCAGCACTTCTGTTTCTTACTCTGCCTTCTTGACCATCAAGTCATGGGCAGAGAGATCACCAATTTCCTTTCAGGCAGACCGTCCCAATTATTATAATCACCCATTTACACTGGTGGAACTTAAACTGACTTTTCATTTGTCTGGCAGTATATTGGATGGACAATGAGATCTGTGCCATCTCTCTCTCCTGCCTCTCTTGGTTTTCTTCTGGTTGTTTTTAAGTAAATTTGGCAGGATGCATGGTGCAAGTAGTTTGTTTTCTATTGAATCCTATGTAGACTGATTCACTCAGCCTGACAAGGTGTTCTGAAGTTTGTCTATTCTTATGACCTGCATTTTGGTTATTACTTAGGATTTTATTGGCCTTGAGATAACAGTTCGGTCTATTGGTAATCAGTTTTTCCATTAATTTTCCTAGCGTGTCTAATAGGCTGATAGATCTATAGTTACCTTAACTTATCCTTAACCTTTATCCTTAACTTTCAAAAGTAATACTTTAATGGTGGCCGATTTCCATATACTGGGGTAATATCTTGATAGGAGTGATAGGATATATATTGCAGTTAAATATTGTAAGACTGATTCAAAGAGATGTTTCAGGATTATGTTATTAATGCCATCTTCTCCTGGTGCCTTAAGTTGTGTTGTTTGTTTGTTTGAATTTTGTTCAAAGCTACACAAAGGCTATCTGCATTAGCCATCCCTAATTTATCAGTGTAAGACTAGCGGGAAGTCAGCTTGTCAAAACCACCCTTCGCCAACTTTTGGGCTACTCTTTTACCAAAGAATACTTAGATGTTGGGACTTTCACGATAGAGGTTGGTGGGCGTCCCTCAGCACTAACCACTACTGGTTTCCCGAAGCTGACTTATTGGTGGTATTCTTCTTACATTGGCTCCTCATATGTCCTTGCTCTCCACAGTTCCAACAACCTTTCTGGGTAGCAGCCTTTCTTGCCATGGCATCTTCTCTGTGTTGAAGTTACCAGCATTGAGCTCTCTTGTGCCCAGGTTTATTACAGTGCCAGCAAAGTCCCTCAAACCTCTCTGAAAGCTGCCCTTTTCTGTCCTTGAATCCTGATGACTGTACCTACCTTGGTACCTCTGTGCTGGAATTAACATAGGATTCAAATTCAAGAGCGCTGGCCATTGCATCCTGCATAGTAGAGGGGTGTAATCTCTGCTGTAATCTCTCTTCTAGTTTCTTTTCTCGTTCTTGTTTCTTTTCTTTCTCCTCCAACTACTGCTGTAATCTCTCTTCTTGTTTCTTTTCTTTCTCCTCCAACTACTGCTGTAATCTCTCTTCTTGTTTCTTTTCTTGTTCTTCTTGTTTCTTTTGCTGTTCCTGTATTGCTGCCATCAAATCTGCTAAGCTGTAGTTTGATTTGGCACTTCTCGTTTTCAATTTTTTTCTTTTCAGTCCCACTCTCTGACACCAATTTGTTACGTCTCTGTTCGTTTGTTAATTTTCCGTAAAAATTCTTTCTGAAGAAACTTTAGCGATACAAGTCCTTTCTTAAATAAAACTAGTTTATTCTTTCTCAATACAACTTTGAAATTCACTTAATTTCCACAGTCACGCTATAACTTAAACAAATGCTATAATTCACAATGAACGATTCACGTGCTTGACTCAATTGTCCGTCTCTCTGCAATTCAATTCCATTGTTACCGTCACTTCTTTACGGTATTATATACAAGAATACCGCACATCTAGTAAACACTCGAGGCTTCACGAATGGACATAAATTTTCTAGAAGCTCATGACGTGTTACTAGCGTCACATGACTTCCGCTGTCGTAACAGTAGCCTAGAAAAACTTATAAGATACACTAAAGACAGTTTGATAACTATGAAGAAGTCATTAAAATAACTGGAATAACATTATATAAGGATCGTATGAAAAGAAAAAGGATAGAAGTTTTTTGATAAAGGATCAAGTACAAAAACCATTTCACAGAGAAAAAATGCCTCTAAAAGTATAAATGTTTTGTATGTGAATCATTGTTTATTATTAAGCACAAGGTTAGATGTATTACAATGGGCTATTTGTACTGTGCCCACCATGGGTCTAGAAACCAGATTTATATGCCCAGAGGCTTACCGTTGACCACCACTGAAAGATATTTTTATGATTATAAGTCATCAAACTTGCTGCTAATCCACTGGGAAGTGGGCATGATACATTGACAGTAGAATTTTAAAAATACCTGAAACATACACAGGAAATTTTGTTTGCTCTTTGTTCTGAATTTTTCAACAGCACAACCTGGAATTTTGAAAAATTATAAGTTCTACAAAATAAATATGTCTGTAACAGCTTTAGATAGCAAAAAATACAGTTTTTGAAACTTTTGCAATCACAGGAAATAAGTACACCAGACAAAATGCTGAAGCTATTAAAACACATTACAGGCTTGTAATGTAACTTTTGATCAAACATGTCCCTGTGAGTCTGTATTATTTCTTACCATATTTGGTCATTATGCTTGCTTGTTGGCATGGGTCATTTACATGGCCATATTTGGCTAACTGTCAGCTTCTGATATTTTCTAAGATGTATAATACTTTTAAAATGGTTAACAAAGTTCTTCCAGAAAATTTTAAACTCAAAACATTTGCTCCCAGGCACATGTTTTAATCCCCCTGGACCTGTCAGTTGTTTTATTTAGATTAAAAAAAATACAAGAGTTGGATTAAGAAGGATTGATTGAAAATTTTAATTGTAAAAAATTGCTGAAAAGATGCTTTTAATTTATATGTATTTCTAGTAACCATGGTGGTTGTTGAGACATAATTTTCTACTTACATATGTAAATACTAAAGAAAATTTAGTTTAGTTTAATACAAATATGTCAACTGGGGCTAGTGATTCTCTCAATCCAGCCCTGACCTTGTGGAAATGTATTGTTACTTCTCCGTTCGTTAGTTAATTTTCCATAGAAATTCTTTCCAAAGAAACTTTACTGATACAAGTCCTTACTTAAATAAAACTGGTTTATTCTTTCTGAATACAACTTTGTGATACACTTAATTTCAACAGTCGCGCTATAACAAATGCTATAATTCACAACGAACGTCTCACGTGCTCAACAATATTCTCTCTCCGCAGTTTAAATGCACTTGATGATGAATATCATCCATCGTTTCAGATAATACTTTCACGAGCTCTGGCACATTTTCAAGCAACTCTTCGTATGGTGGGCGTCCTGTTAACAGATCCACTAGCAACCGAAGTTCCCGACCAAACATCAGCTTTGCTGGAATGTATCCAGTGGCTTCATGCTCTGCTGTCCTATAGGCCATCAACAGTGGAGGGATTAAGACATCCCAGTCATCTTGACGGCTATTACAAAACTTTGACAATTCCTGT
>NW_013742871.1:0-2383 GCF_000517525.1 Limulus polyphemus
TCTTACGTAGTCTCATATAATGGTTGGAGATGGCTTGAATGGGTAATGAAGAAAAACTTGTCATCATCACCTTGTCGAAACGTTGTACATTTTCTGTTATGTTAAACTTATATTAAAGTTTTTCTTCATTACCCATTCAAGCCGTCTTCCAGCCATTATTAGTCTCAAAGTGGGTTCCTCGTCATCGAATTTATAGTCTCATATACTTTAAATATTACAGATTATTACATTATATTATTAGTTGTTTAACATTGACTTTCCTATTTCTCTCTGACAACATCACGTTTATTAACTTATGCCTTTGTCACTATGACGTATGAATTATATGAAACATATGTTTAACACCGCGGACAAGAAATCACAATGTTTGTCATTATAATTTATCAAAAACAATCGCAAAAAAAAAAAGTTATAGCTATACGCTAAGTATTACAAGAGAATAATTTCACTGTATTATATAAGTTCTGCCTTACTGGATAAACTTAACATTTCTTTAAAGTGTTGTTAACTTTTACGTTGGACTTTTTTTTTATAAACAAAAGAATTCTGTATTTCCAGTTGTTTGTTCAAAGTACGCAAGATATTATTTGCTAATTATCTTACTCGTGTTTTCATGAAAAGGTTGTTTACTCAACCTACAAATGTATCTTATCTCCCTAACGAGCGATTGAAAGAGCTAAACGTTATTCTCTTTCTACTCTCTGTATTTTTCTTCTTGTCTTTATTTAGTCATCAGACTCCGTTGTTTCATTTTCAGAGTTCATGAAGAGGAAATTACCATACGGAGCGAATAAGTTAGAAACTAAAGAAAGGGGCCCCGCGGGTAGTCTACATGATTCCTCGGGGATCCCTCTGGTGTCCAAGGCTAGATTCATCAGGGACTTGGGACCAGTAACAAACGATTTAACAAATTTACGCCGTCAGCCACATAATGACACAACTGATCATCGTTTGGCCCTCTACGTAATCGTTTCTGGAGACAGTTAGCCATTACTGTGTGATAACCAAATAAAAACAGTGGCGGTTACGTGTGGTCGAAGTAATCAGATCGGACTTGATGTTGTTATATGACAGAAAAACCGTACATCAGCTGTATAACCCTCCACCCCCTCCACCCACACACCCACACGAGAAGATCACTAAGCACCGGATCAATAATTGCTGGTAATATTATTTCCATAAATTATTAATATAATTAATATAATTAATATAATTAAAACATTTCCAACAGTTGAAATTACTAAATGTTTGATAATTTGCCCGAAAGGGGGCCGAAGGCCGCCAGGAGGGTTCACCCGTTATAACCATTCGCACCACTATACAGTTGTGTGCTTCTTGTCTGTCAGTCAGTCAGTAGACATTAAAACGACGTCACATAAGGGGGCGCATAACGTTGGAATTTGTACCGTAGTGATGTCTGTAAAACGTGCACGTGCCATGAAATATCCACTCTGTAGGCTATAACAAAGCATGACATGTGAACTTCAAAAGCAAAAAAATGAAAATATTTGTTACTCTTAAATTTGGTTTTATTTACGCTTGAAACAGAACACTTTCGGGGACCCTGCGGAAGTATATCTAGTTCTATTGGGGCCTTGTTTTCTAGATGGCTAGAGATGGTACTGGGGGTAAAGGTACTGACTCCTTCAATTCACTTTTAGAGGTGTTACGACAAATATAAAGTGGTTTGTCTTATATTACTCAGCTGTGTATATTCCCCTGTGATTTGTCCATAAAAACGTTCATAATATATTGGTTTGTCTTATATTACTCAGCTGTGTATATTCCCCTGTGATTTGTCCATAAAAACGTTCATAATATATTGGTTTGTCTTATATTACTCAGCTGTGTATATTCCCTTGTGATTTGTCCATAAAAACGTTCATAATATATTGGTTTGTCTTATATAAATCAGCTGTGTATATTCCCCTGTGATTTGTCCATAAAAACGTTCATAATATATTGGTTTGTCTTATATAAATCAGCTGTGTATATTCCCCTGTGATTTGTCCATAAAAACGTTCATAATATATTGGTTTAATCTTAAACCTAGCTGTGAAATGTTCACTTATAGGTTCGTTTTAAATAAAACATCAGACACATGAGCTTGTAGCATTTTTCTGACATGTTATATTAATGTTCTGTAGACGCAAGAGTTTGTAGCATTGTTGTGGAATGTTATATTAAAGTTTTGTAAACAAGTAAACTTGTAGCATTGTTGTGAGATGTTATATTAAAGTTTTGTAGACAAGTAAACTTGTAGTATTGTTGTGAGATGTTATATTAATGTTTTGTAGACAAGTAAACTTGTAGTATTGTTGTAAGATGTTATATTAATGTTTTGTAGACAAGTAAACTTGTAGTATTGTTGTGAGATGTTATA
>NW_013742872.1:0-4439 GCF_000517525.1 Limulus polyphemus
ACATGGTACTTTACTGGATGTATTTCAGTGATGTAACTGGACGCATGTTACAACACTGCTTTAAAGACATAAAATCATAGTTTTGTGCTCATGATGACAAGGAACCCACTTGAAGTAAATATATATATATAGTAGAGGCGGCTGATGTGGGTATTAAAAATATTTATTAAAAACACAAAACAAGTAACAATGTTTCAACTTCCTTAGGTCATCATCAGGCTAAGAACGACTTTTGAAAAAGTGACCGTAATCGATCACGTGTGTTTTTTAAAGACGCCTTCAATCTTAGAACTATACTTGATCAATTAAACACGACCAAGTGGATAATTAGATAGAATATATAATTCATCTATTATCTCTTTCTAACTCTTACTCAACTTTGAAAATCTTCTATCAAACACAGAACAAGAGAGTGAAGTATACAGTTTTCTCCTGAATCAGTACCTCCGTGCATAAAATTCTTTAATGCCTGTTGGAGAAAAAAGGTATAAAACTCTTCTAAAAATTTAGAATATGGGGTTCAATAAAACCAGTTTTGATATTGTATTTACACCTAACTTTGTTTTTCTCTTTATCCCTGAATTTTGAAGATCCAGCTTGCGGAGGCTCACTTACTAGACACTAAGGACCCCAAAGTTTTGTTCAAAACTTATTGTTTTCTGCCAAACTCAATGTTTATATTTTCCCTAATTTCCTTTTTTATGATTTTTCTGTGTTTCATAGGAGTGAATCATTAACTGAACTATTAATTGGAAATCTGCTTGTTTGTTAATTTCCGGTAGAAATTCTTTCTGAAGAACTTCAGCGATACAAGTCTTTTCTTGATTAAACCAGTTTATTCTTCCTCAATACAAACTTTTAATAATTAACTAATAATTTCACAGTCACTACTTTTCTCGTCACTTTAAACTTAACTACTTTTATAGTACACGCTATAAACAGAATCGTAAATTACCCGGAACTCTCTTCATTCATCCATTTTCTGTTGGCTTTCTCTGCCAGGCTTAAATACCAACGTATACACACGCTCCCCCCCATCATTCATGATCATTCGAGAAATTCAGTCACGCATGCGCTAGCAGCATCACGTGACTTCCGTTGTCGTAACATAACATTTAAATATCGATTTAGCAATTTTAATCAGGTTTCTTTTTTTTTCAGGAGATTTGTGTTTGCTCCAGTATGTCGTGGCATAAGTGCAAAGAGGTTCGAGATGCCATCTTTCGGGTATTCTTCCAGGTGAGTTCAGAGAACCAGGCCAAAAATGTATTTCTCAATTACTAATAATAAAAATTTCTTTAATTATTTACAAATTTCATGGATTCAATGATCCAGACTTTTCTCTTGTTATATTTAAAGCTGAACAAATTGTTGGCTTTAAAATGTGTTGTGTAGAAGAGTGATAGCTTTATCAATAATTAATGTTACTCTAAATTTGGTAAAGATTGTTTTTCAAAATGAATCTAGCAAATAGTAAATGACTTGTGACAAGTGATAGTTATATATTTGATTTCTGTTGCATGTGTTATAACATAAACAGTACAGTTTTTAGCGTGTCTATATACAACTAAACGAAAGAATAATCCCACCTAAAAATGGAACATTCCACCTATAATTTTAATTGACCCGAAAATAACAAATAACGAAAAAAGTCTTATCAACAGTGTTGATTAAAACTTACCATTGTTTCTGAGCACTTCTGGTGGGCTTCTGGATGTTTATCTGTAGCAGGGGCCTTCATTCTTCCATAAGGAGAGTCATAAGCTGGACAAGAAAGCCAAAATAGTGTGATCTAGGGAGTTTCACATATCTCGGTTCGATTCATTTTTGGAGCTCGACAGGACCCCACTACATGTGGACATTAATCCTTTCTGAAATCATTCCTCCATAACCCCAGTGGGCATTCTCATTCACAAGGACGAAACCATTGTACTTCATTTCATTCAAAGAACCATTCCAGAACACGTGGAGGCCATTCTTGCCAATAAGGCTGATGTTTCTATGGTCCATGACAAACCCTGTTTGCTACGCTCCTGTTAGCACTCCTTAGGTTGTCTTCATTCTCTGGCACAACTGTCTGTGGCATTAAACCAAAACCTAGTTGTTCAAGCATGCTAGATCTTATCCAAATTTCGACGTTCTTGCTTGTGCCACTTGTTCGGTGGGATAAAAAACAGACTCTCCAAAACCTTAAACCAACTTCTTGAGCCTATTAGGAACAGTTTTGGTCAATACAAGAATACCAGATACATTTTGAAGGTCACAGTGAATTTCTGTATTGCCTGAAAAGGGTATCAGCAAGTCTGTATGGTTATGAATTAGTTTTGCATTGAGTTTGTCACCCTTGTTTGGCCATATCCATGCCATATTTATACATATCCATTGATTATATGCTGTTTTCAATTACGGGAAACAACTCTGTATTACACCTAAAGCAGCAACAATATAACATTGAGACACAACATTTTGTAGATACTGTGGCCATGTGACAATTCTTTAAGATTTAAAATGAAATGCTTTCTAACGCGTGCTTGAACAATAATGGTGAAATATTCGAATGAAATGAAGCGTCCGATTCCGATTCAGTAAAATTCTTTTATTGCAAGTGTGTGTAATCCACATAAGTGATAATAACCGATAAATTACCAGGAGTGAAAACTACTCACTCATCTAAAACCTAATACTTTCCATGCCTCTCAAAGGCTTGGAAAAATCAATAATTGTATATGTTAATATTTAGATAATTTGATTTCTTTTTTCATAATCAGTGGTTATCAAGCTGTTTATTCTGTATGTATGTCGGTTTACATCTCTGTAATTGGTTACGTTACTTTGCTGCTTATTAATAGATTGATGTATTTGTTTATTTCATAATTGTTTTCCTAACCACACTTCTTTTAACAGAGATGTTGCGTCACTCGTAACTGATGACGTCCTAAAGCCAAAAGCTGACGCTAAGTCATATGACGATAACGAAAACTGGGACACATGGTTGCAAGAAGTGATTGTAAGTAATAAATATAGATAATTGATCATAAGTAAAGCAAACACTGTATTTTTTAGGTCATGATAACATAGAAAACTATTGGCTAGAAAAGTACCCACGTAAATTCAAACCTGTCCTTTAAAAACGCTATATTTATGATACTTTCTTGCTGTTTCGACATTCAAACAACGTTTCCAAGTTCCTTTCTTAACTTATTCCCAACACCCCAGTATCAAGTTCACATCCAAACTCGAGGAAAATGATTCTTTACCTTTCCTAGACGTCATGATTACCAAAGAAGGTAAATATTTTTCTACCTCTGTTTATCATAAAGGAACTTTTACTGGTCTCTACACTAATTTCAATAGGTTTATCCCCAACTATTTCAAACGTAATCTTGTTATGTCATTGTTGAACATAACTTTTAATATTTGTTCTAATTATTTATTTTACACGAAGAAATTACCCTTCTACATAAACACATGTTAAATAATGGCTATCTGATTGGTTTTCTAACGAAGATTACACACAATTTCATAAACAACAAAATCCCACCACCAGTGAATGTAAACACCATCCCCAAATTTCCCCCTCATTATCTCCCTTTCTTTTATCGGTTTGCAATCCCTACCAATTAAAAAACAACTCTCTTCCCTAATAAAACACTTCTACCTCAAATTCAGTTTAGAATAATATAGATGTTTAGCCTCCGCACTAAACACTTATTTCAGTACAAAGATCAAGTACCTAAACTTCTACATTCATGGCTCGTGTATAAATATACGTGTAGTGACTGTAAGGTCACGTACATTGGCAAAACGAAACGCCACTTAAAACTAATAGTCTGTGAACATTTAGGAGTATCTAACAGAACCAACCGTTCACCACTTAAACCAAGCCACTCATCCATTTGTTCACCTTCTAAAACCACAGGTCATCCACTACTTTAACCCAGCCACTCATCCATTTGTTCACCTTCTGAAACCACAGGTCATCCACTACTTTAACCAAGCCACTCATTCATTTGTTCACCTTCTGAAACCACAGGTCATCCACTACTTTAACCCAGCCACTCATCCATTTGTTCACCTTCTGAAACCACAGGTCATCCACTACTTTAACCAAGCCACTCATTCATTTGTTCACCTTCTGAAACCACAGGTCATCCGCCACTTAAACCCAGCCACTCATCCATTTGTTCACCTTCTGAAACCACAGGTCATCCACTACTTAAACCAAGCCACTCATCCATTTGTTCACCTTCTGAAACCACAGGTCATCCACTACTTAAACCAAGCCACTCATCCATTTGTTCACCTTCTGAAACCACAGGTCATCCACTACTTTAACCAAGCCACTCATTCATTTGTTCACCTTCTGAAACCACAGGTCATCCACTACTTAAACCAAGCCACTCATCCATTTGTTCACCTTCTGAAACCACAGGTCATCC
>NW_013742873.1:0-4349 GCF_000517525.1 Limulus polyphemus
ACATAATAAAAACACTATGAGCCGTTATGCCGCGGCTAAAAATACACTTAAAATTCATTAATTGTTTAAACAGAGAAAATATAACATCTATTCTAGAAGGTAGTCTGAATGTTGGAAAATATTATACATAATTCTTGTGGGAAAACATCTTTATAACAACACAAGTTTATTGTGAAAATATAGTATCCATATCAATAACTATTTTAATTTTTAAATCGCCAATATTATTATTAAGATTTAACAACCAAATTCCAGTATCAAAACAATGTTATTCCTTTTTCATTATTTTTCAATTCATTCAGTGGTAAATTAACAATCTTCTTAGCTGTATAATTACAGGTTGGGTTTGGAACTTCTCGCAAAGCTACACGAGGGCTATCTGCGCTACCCGTCCCTAATCTAACATTGTAAGACTAGAGGGAAGGCAGCTAATCATTGCCACCCACCGCCAACTCTTGGGCTATTCTTTTACCAACGAATAGTGGGATTGACCGTCACTTATAACGCCCCCACGGCTGAAAGGGCGAGCGTGTTTTGTCGTGACGGGGATTCGAACCCGCGACCCTCAGATTATGAGTCGAGCGCCCTAACAATCTGGCCATGCCGGGCCGTATAATTACAGTGTTCTTTGGTTATAGTTCTATTCGATTTGATTTGCAAGAAAAATAAATTTCATATTAATCGTGTACTCTATCTATCTATGTGTGTGTATCTCATCACTAAAAATTTTCATCATCAAAAGGGGAATAGGGACCGTCAAAAAATAACAAAAACAAGTTAAATCAAAATTCAAAGATTATATTTTCAAGCCTACAACTAGTGACTCTAAAAAAAGTAACAAACTAGGCTGGAAATAGTGTTTACATTGTCTTCTCAAGCTATAAGTCCGTATTTTGACTCAACTAAAATTGATAAGTACTGTAGACATGGAGTCTGCTATGGTTATCGTCCATTGTTAGAAAACTCATTGATATAGTCACAGAAAACCACGTTTGTTTGTTTGTTTTGAATTTCGCGCAGAGCTACACGAGGGCTATCTGCGCTAGCCGTCCCTAATTTAGCAGTGTAAGACTAGAGGGAAGGCAGCTAGTCATCACCACCCACCGCCAACTCTTGGGCTACTCTTTTACCAACGAATAGTGGGATTGACCGTCACATTATAACGCCCCCACGGCTGAAAGGGCGAGCATGTTTGGTGTGACGAGGATTCGAACCCGCGACCCTCAGATTGCGAGTCGAGCGCCTTAACCACCTGGCCATGCCGAGCCAGAAAACCACGTAGACACAAAGTACAACAGCGAGCTCGAGGAATGATGAATCCTCAACGTGACAGTTTCCAATTAATGCGGATTAGCAAAACACCGGATTTTTTTAATGGCGGAAAGTGAAGGACTTAGAGAAGTTATTCAGGGAGGAAAACGAAGGCACTTGAATCAATTTTAAACTACCCTGTGACGTACTCAATACTACATTCAATAATTTTAAAACTACCCTTTGACATACTCAATACTACATTCAATAATTTTAAAACTACCCTATGACATTCTCAATACTGCATTCAACAATTTTAAAACTACCCTATGACATTCTCAATACTGCATTCAATAATTTTAAAACTACCCTATGACGTACTCAATACTACATTCAATAATTATAAAACTACCCTATGACATTCTCAATACTGCATTCAATAATTTTAAAACTACCCTATGACTACTCAATACTACATTCAATAATTTTAAAACTACCCTATGACATACTCAATACTACATTCATTAATTTTAAAACTACCCTATGACATACTCAATACTACATTCAATAATTTTAAAACTACCCTATGACATTCTCAATACTGCATTCATTAATTTTAAAACTACCCTATGACATACTCAATACTACATTCAATAATTTTAAAACTACCCTATGGCATTCTCAATACTACATTTATTGCTATTGTCCAGGTTTCAGTAAAATATTCATAGTCGTTTTTTCTGAATGGCTTGTAAAACTATAACCAATAATAAGGCTGGAGACATTGTTATAAATATACACATTGTTTACTCTAATAAAACGGAGCATTTACGACTAGTATAACAATGCTAAAATGGCTTCTGCATTTCTGCAATGCTTGAATGGCTTCGAAAAGCTTAGGTTGGTAGGGAAGAAAAACTTGGAAAAATTTAGAGGGTGTAAATCTCGACTTTCAAGAATCAACTTACAAGTAGCCCTACAACCTTTGCAGGAGTTTGTTTAGTAGCTGTGCATAGATTTTGGCGTGGTATACCTAGCCATTTTTGAATAAACCGAAAGAAAGATATTTTAGGCTGTGAAAGAAATAATTGTGCTTTATGTAATTTAGATTATGTTAAAACTACCAAAGCAATAAAGAGCAATAATATAGAAATTTTGTTTTCCTTTAGTAGCTTATTTAATTGCAATTCTAAGAACGTCTTATACCTTTAGAATGTGTAAATTGTGGTAAATTTTATACTGGTGAAACAGATATTTTAAGATAAAGGGTACATTTACATAAACTACATGTTAGATATCCCGAAAAAATATATGCCAACAAACATTTAAGTGAATGTATTTTAATAAAATTTAAAATTCTAAAAGAACCATATTATCATGTTTCCTTTTTTGTGTACGTAATGTAAAACATGAAAGAAATTTTTTCGAAAATAATTTTATAATTTCTTTTGGCACCACTTTAAATAGATAGTAGTAGTACGAGGGCAGAAGTAGCTGGTTGTGTAAAGTTACTAGGAATTGTGAAACCATGAAAACTATTACTAAGACTTACAGAGAAGACAAATTAAGATTGTGAAATTATGGAATAAATATATTGCATTTCTATAATAATAAGAAAAAATTATAATTATAATAAGATTTTGATTTAAAAGGGAAACTATATTCACTAATTGTATATATATAAATATATATTTGAGGATTTTACACGTACGTAATTTATACATGGACTGTATTATATGTTTATACATGGACTGTATTATATTTATACATGGATTGTATTATGTGTTTATACATGGACTGTGTTATATGTTTATACATGGACTGTATTATATTTATACATGGACTGTAGTATATGTTTATACATGGACTGTGTTATATTTATACATGGACTGTATTATATGTTTATACATGGACTGTATTATATGTTTATACATGGACTGTATTATATGTTTATACATTTGGAAAATATATGTATTTGATCTAGATTGTTTATGTTTGGTGAAAACGGTATTTGTATGTTTTTGTTATAGATTCTCAGTAAAATTATATCCTGAAGAATGACCTTTAAAGTTACGAAACCGGTTGAAGGAATTAATAAAGGGTGTACATGGTACTATACATAAGGGAGGGGTTGGTGGGTGCACATGGTACTATGCATAAGGAAGGGGTTGGTAGGTGTACACAGTACTATACATAAGGGAAGGGGTTGGTAGGTGTAAACAGTACTATACATAAGGGAGGGGTTGGTGGGTGTACACAGTACTATACATAAGGGAAGGGGTTGGTAGGTGTACACAGTACTATACATAAGGGAGGGGTTGGTGGGTCTACATGGTACTATACATAAGAGAGGGGTTGGTGGGTGTACATGGTACTATAGATCACAAAGTGAACTGTATGTGGGGAATGGATCTGTCATCACTCAGAGTCCCATCTCGGACAATAGGATTTATGTGTTAAGGTTTTGTGTGTGAATTTCTTTATAGATACTTAGAGTACCGTCACCCTATTGAATTTTAATACTAGTCTCCGATACCCTGGTTTTGGAAGCGTCGCTAGATCTGATGTCTTTTACGAGATAAGTCGATCGGTTTGTCATTTTT
Source organism: Limulus polyphemus (assembly GCF_000517525.1). NCBI lineage: Eukaryota > Metazoa > Arthropoda > Merostomata > Xiphosura > Limulidae > Limulus > Limulus polyphemus. The sequence goes on from NW_013742873.1 coordinate 3,855, forward strand.
AATTGGACCATTCGGTTCATTGTCTTTTGTACTACATGTGTTTGGTAAGATCACGTGTTATAGAATAGGTTTAACATCACAGTCACTGAGACATCCCATACAACTATCAGATTTGTTTAGAACTGTACGTGCCTAACCTCATACATGAGTAGTCTAGGCAGGTCATTTACTTGTTTAAATTACTTTAAATATGCAGCATGCCTTTACATTGTATAAACTTTGAACATTCAAAGACAAAATACTACAACCAATAAAACGTTTCGTACACAAAGCACGAGCTTTCCCCTGGTGTTTTATTATAAAGACTAATTCGCTAAAGCAGCCTTCCCAGTTGTCAATTCCTTACATCTCAGCTCCAGAAATATATATTAAGAAACAATATATTAGACAATATTTTCACAGGTCCACTTTTATTAGGTAAATTCTATTTATTAAAATTATCAACCAACAATGATTCCACTATGACAGCATAAGAATGATTCTATCGGGTAAATT
>NW_013742874.1:0-4836 GCF_000517525.1 Limulus polyphemus
ACTAACAACGTGGCCTAAGTAAAGCACCTCTTTCTGGAACAAATGACATTTCTTGGGATGGAGTTTGAGGTTTGCTGCTTTTCAAAACGCTTCAATACTTCCTCCAGCCGGGACATTTCCTCGTCAAAAGTTGTTGCAAATACGATGACATCTTCCAGGTACACTAGGGCTATCCTCCATTGTAGGTCTTCCAATACTCGTTCCATCAGCCTCTCAAATGTTGCTGGAGCATTACTGAGCCCGAATGGCATCACTCGGTATTGCCAGAGACCTTGGCCACAACTAAATGCTGTCTTGGGTCTATCTGCTTCAGCCATTTTTACTTGATGGAAACCTGACTTTAAGTCCAGTTTTTCGGTTATGCTGTTAAGAGCCCTGAAGTCCACACAGCAACGTTGGGTCCCATCCTTCTTCTGGACTAATACGACGGGAGCTGACCAGGGACTATCTGATTTTTCAACTATCCCTTCTTTAATTAGACCATCCATGACCACCTTCTCTATCTCTTGTCGCTTTGCTGGAGCTATTCTCCTTGGAGGGATCTTTATTGGATGGTGATTGCCTGTGTTTATTCTGTGCTCTACAAGGTTTGTGCAGTCGAGGTCATGATCTCCTTTCGAAAAGACGTCAGCATAATTTACCAAAAGTTCTTTTACCTGAAGAGCCTGTGATGATGCCAAATGGACTATGCTCTTCTTATAGAGGTCATTTAAATGTTCTGGAAGTGTATGTCCTTTTTTACAGTTGTATTCCTTGCTTTAAGATTGACTGGCTCTTCCTCCTGGCACACACCCAACGTGACGGGACAGTGTGTAATTAAACTAAGTATTGTTGAGTCGAGCACGTGAGACGTACGTTGAGAATTATAGCGTTTGTTATAGCGCGACTGTTGGAATTAAGTGTATCACAAAGTTATATTCAGAAAGAATAAACTAGTTTTATTTAAGAAAGGACTTGTGTCGCTGAAGTTTCGTTGGAACGAATTTACGGAAAATTAATTAATGACCAGAGACGTAACAATATTATATACTGTTGCCTGTGGCATGTGGGTAGCTTTTGCCACCTATCTATGTGTTCACGAGTTTTCATTTGTTATAACTTGCAACTTCTTACTTACAATGGCTGGGGGTACAATTTGTTGCAGATATCTTTATGGTTGGTCCTGTTTGCCTAAGTTGATCCACATTCTTTTGTTTCCCAGTATAATTTAGTAAAAGAGCTATATCTATTTTGTAAATTCTGGATCACAGATCTAAACACATCTTTATGATATGAGTGTATGCATATTTTATTTTGGAAAGGGGTGTTATACTCTTTTCCAAAGTGATAAATTTTCGGTGGCATAACATATATACAAAATGTCAAACAGTGTCAAAATGTTCTGATACATTTCATTTTACCATGGCTTTATATGAGCTGTGGTTGTCACGTAACTTGCTGATATGCATATTCTAAATTTTGCTATGTCATAAAGTTTGGAGATGGCTTGATTTTCATTTTCAATTTTAATTCCATTTTCAATACCATAAACTTTCTTCAAATAGATGATTTAAGCATGGAAAAACCCTATTTCACCTGTTCTTGCCAAAGTATTTATGACTCAGAACGAAACAAAATCCATTTAATCCGTACTTCATCCTCCCCTATACTGGTTAAGATATGTTGATGACTCTTTTACTGGTTTCACTTTTACCGAATACATACACACTTTCTTCTGATATGATCTTACCTCTGTCACACAAAGCTATCTGGATACTTGTCTGCCCTCTAAGCAGTGCTTTTTTTTTCAAGCAGCACACACAGGAAGTACAAGCCTTAATTCGCAGGGAGTTAGAGTTTTATGTTTGGCTGGCTATTTCTTCTCCTTATTCACTTGAATATGTTTCTGAGGAAGAATACCATCAGAGTGAAGAAAATTTGGACTCGATTTTTCTGCCGCCTTCCTTGTTTGGTCAGTCACGTTTTACACAAATTTCAGGAGATTTCACCTCCAACTCCCTTTCTGTAACTGATTAATCAGGTACGTCGTGTTTTAAATATTTCCTTCCCTTGATTATTTGGTGAAATTCCGCCATATGATTATTATGTTTTTATCTTTCACCTGACACAAGTTTTTTTCTCAGAGATTTCCTGACAAAGTACAATTGACTGTAGGCATATCCCGCCCCCTCGTTTCTTGGGACAATATGCCTTGGCTTTGGATCTATTTTTGGATTCTCAGCATTTGGATCCTCTACTATACCTGTGGGGCTCAAATCATGGTGTTTCACTCCACTTTAATCAGGCTCAATTTTCCAGGATTTTCATTTCTCTCTCCTCCCTTCTACTTTTTTCCTTCCAATTATTGTCTGTCACTTTTGTCAATCCCCTGAAGCCTTTTTGGAGGACCATTCTTTGTCCACAATTGCTTGTTTATTGGCTTCTACCGTTTCTCTCAATACCTGGCTCCTGTGCTGTTGGGAAGGGATGCATTACTTGCAGGGCTGTATGTTCCCCATTCTTGCTGGCTGGATCTTCATCAGGCCCTTCTTCTATATGATACTATATTTGTGAGTCGTCCAGCTCCCTTGGAATCCCAGATTGATGTGGAAAAATTACGTTCTTCCTTGTCCTTCCTGGCCTCACGTTTGTTTCATCCTCCTATTTCCTCCCAGAATTCACCTGTTCTTGTTTCCCACCCTCCTGGTTCCTCACCCAAATCCCTATCTTCCTCAAGGCATTCCTATCTCTATACTTGATTTTCCTGCATCTGGGCTGGCAAATGTAAGCATTATTGGTGATGTGACAGGGTTTACCGGCTTGATGAGGCTAGATTACTCCACTTTCCGGCCGTGTGGCGGCATTTTACGACAGGTCCGTGGATTCTATGGGCTCTGTGAGATTGTTTCTGCCTTTAGTTCCAGTCTTCACCTCAACTTTCCCTTTCCCCTATTTCATCTTCTTCTCCTCAGGATCCTTCATCTTTCAGTCATTTCACTAAGGCCATTCCCGACCTTCTGCACAAAGAAGATATCGAGCAGGTGTACCCCATTCGATCAGGTTTTTATTCTCATCTCTTCATGGTCCTCAAGAAGACGGGAGATTGGGACAGATTAATGAATCTGTCCCAGTTGAATTCCTTTCTGGACCCCTCTTGCTTCACTATATAGTCCTGTTCCTCAGTTTGGTGAGTGTTTTCCTCAGGACTCTGGATGACCAAATTTGATGTGAAGGACGCCTATCTTCACATTCCTATTGCTCTCGAGTTACGTCGTTTTTTTATGGTTCGTACACGAGAGTTGTGTATTCCAATTCAGGGCACTGCTGTTTGGTCTATCACCAGCTACTTGCGTGTTTTTTCAGGTGGTATGCACGTTTGTCCGTCATCTCCACTTACCGAGTCTTTGCAATCACAATACATGAATGACTGACTCCTGCTCCCCTTTTCCTGTTATCAGTCAGACGACCACACTCATATACTTCTACAGGAAGCAGTATGAGTGGGTTTTCTGTTCATTTTGAAGAAGTCTATTTTTATTCCCACACAGTATCTGATTCATATGGGGTTTTCTTCAATTCCAACCTCATTTGGGTTCATCTCAGGGATATGTAACAAGCAGCTACAATGGCCCTCACCTCACATTCTCTCATTGTTCGAGGAGTTCTATCTCTTTTGAGGATGTGGGCTTCCTTGGAGGCTCTCATTTCCATGGGTTGAGTTCATGTACATTTACTTCAGTGGACACTTCTCAAACAGTGGAACTTTTCCTTGGATCCATTGGACCATTCTGTTACTCTTTCTTCCGAGATCATAGCCAACCTGTCCTGGTGACTCAACAGTGACCAGACCATGGCGAGGTTTTCCATTCCTCTTTCTCACGCATAGTTACATCTGTTCAAGGATGCATCTTTAGTTGGTTAGAACACTTTCCCAAACAGATTTTCAGTCTGTGGCCTGATAAGAACTTTGCCCTCTATATCATCATTTTCGAACTTTTGGCAGTTAGTTGGGCTTTGGCCCAATTCCTTCCTCTCCTGTGGTAGAGGGTGGGTATGGTCCAATCCGACAATTCCGCTGTCGTCAATTATATCATCAAGCAAGGGGGAACCAAATCCAGGTGTCTGTATTTTTAGACTCTGGATCTCCTTTTCTAGGCCCACAGTCACCACATGGTGTTCTTAGCTAGCCATGTTCCTGGTGCTATGAATCTGGTTGTGGATAATTTATCTCATCCCAAACGGATTCTCCCCATAGAGTGGTACTCCAACCTCAGGTCTTTCAGTGGGTGTGTTATCACCTGGGAACATCCAATATCGATGCCTTTGCAACACACTGGAACACCAAACTCCTTTTTGGCCTCATGTACCACTCTAATTAGCTAAGAGAGTGGATGAATTAAGTGCAGATTGGAGAGGTTTCACATCTATGCTTATCCTCTGATTCAAATATTATTCAGAGTTCTATCGCATGTCTACACCACTCCATGTTTAGTCCTGCTTATTGGTTTATATTGGCCTGCACAGCTGCGGTTCGCCTTGCTTTGGCCTTTACTTGTAGAACATCCCCTGTCCTTACCTTCTTGCCTCTTCTCCATTAAGCTCAATCAGACATTGTTCATCCAGATGATATAAAACTCTATTTTCACACTTGGCTTTTGTCAGGTCCATTGCCTCAGCCTATGGTCTGACTCCTCGTGTTGCATATTTACTTTTCCAAACTATCAGAAATTCTTTCATGACCATTTACCAAAGACATTGGTCTGTTCGATGTGACTTCCATCCTTCTATTCCTCATCTTTCCCAATTCTTCCCATGGTTGTTTGACAAGGGTTTGACTGTTTCAATGGTGTCTAGATA
>NW_013742875.1:0-4892 GCF_000517525.1 Limulus polyphemus
CATTTATTAATTAATTCCACAGATAGATTTCTCGTTAGAGTTTTACGGTGAAACCATGGCAACAAGTTTCTATAGTCAACAGAAAGATGTTCATATCGATGGTAACGTAGCAACTATGTAACTCGACCCTTTGTAACTAACGGTCCGACATGGCCAGGTGGTTAGGGCTCTCAACTCGCAATCTGCGGGTCGCGGGTTCGAATCCCCGTCCCACCAAACATTTTCGCCCTTTCAGCCGTGGGAGCGTTATAATGTAACGGTCAATCCCACTATTCGTTGATAAAAGAGTAGCCCAAGAGTTGGCGGTGGGTGGTGATGACTAGCTGCCTTCCCTCTTGTCTTACACTGCTAAATTAGGGACGGCTAGAGCAGATAGCCCTCGTGTAGCTTTGCGCGAAATTCAAAACAAACCATACCAAAAAAATTGTTCCTAACGCGAAATAACATACAAACACGTGGTTTCAACTCCAAACACGTGGCTCTAACATCCTCTTTGTTCGTGTTACAGTTCTACTTGCGTGAAGTATTGTAACTAATTACGTTTCCTACGCCATGTTGGGATATCATGAAATAGTTTAATATATAACCCGACTGATTTTGTAATACAATTGCCTCAACGACCCCTGTCTGTGAATAATGGCAATACTTGACAAAACAGTACAGTACAACCAAAACCAAAACCAGACTCTTCTTTCTTAATTGATTTCCCGCTCATCGTCACTCGCTACTAATACTGACATCATTGTATATATGTCTATTCAGTGTCGGTGCTCGTGATGATGTGTTTTTAGTACGAACGTATTAAAGGTCTAATAAATCAGTAACAAGACGCTGCCATAGTGAAGCTGAAAATAGCGTGGTTCTTGAACACAAATAAGTTTATAGAGGGCGTTGTCCAGTAAAGAATGAGTTTCATTAATCAACGCGGCTCGTTTTGATAGCTACTTACACTGTACGTCGTGGAGCACTTTTCAAACTGCCCACCCCACCCCTGTGGCTCAGCGGTAAGTCTTATAACGTTAAAACTCTGGTTTCCATACCTGGGGTGGGTGGAGTACAGATAGCTTTGTGCTTAAGAACAAACAAACAAACATTTCAAACTCTTTACAATTAACACGTTCTTGTTATGTAACTCAATTGCATTAAAACTGATCAATCTAATTGAACTTGTCTTAACGAGGCCTAAAGGGTTGAGTGTCGGGCTGAGGATAGCGGGGTATAAGGTTCGAGACGTAATGCTTCTATACACGTTTCGCACTTCCCATTTGTGGGCGAATTATAAAAGATATAGTAAATTCCCTTATCCGTTTCAAAGTATCAAACAAAGAAGCCCTTGTGGGGGGCGAATGCTGCTGTCTTCCCTCTGGTCAGTAATTTTAGCCCACGTGCTCAAATGTGTCATTTCTGTTGAAAAACTCAAATTATTTAACTAATACTTGGAGAAACTCCTTGACTAGAGAATTGAAGGAAAAAAAAAGACAACAACAACAACAGTACGTTTCACAAACGTTTTGTTTATTACGACCTGATGATGACTTTTCTCGGTATTAATGTTGAACTCAATAACGGTATGTTTTATACACAACATAATATCTCGGTATTATTGATGAACTCAATAATGGAATGTTTTAAACACAACATAATATCTCGGTATTATTGTTGAACTCAATAATGGTATGTTTTAAACACAACATAATATCTCGGTATTAATGTTGAACTCAATAATGGTATTTTTTCAACACAACATAATATCTCGGTATTAATGTTGAACTCAATAATGGTATGTTTTAAACACAACATAATATCCCGGTATTATTGTTGAACTCAATAATGGTATGTTTTAAACACAACATAATATCTCGGTATTATTGTTGAACTCAATAATATATTATGTTGTGTTTAAAACATACCCTCGGTATTATTGTTGAACTCAATAATGGTATGTTTTAAACACAACATAATATCTCGGTATTAATGTTGAACTCAATAATGGTATGTTTTAAACACAACATAATATCTCGGTATTATTGTTGAACTCAATAATGGTATGTTTTAAACACAACATAATATGTTAATGTTGAACTCAATAATGGTATGTTTTAAACACAACATAATATCTCGGTATTATTGTTGAACTCAATAATGGTATGTTTTAAACACAACATAATATCTCGGTATTAATGTTGAACTCAATAATGGTATGTTTTAAACACAACATAATATCTCGGTGTTAATGTTGAACTCAATAATGGAATGTTTAAACACAACATAATATCTCGGTGTTAATGTTGAACTCAATAATGGTATGTTTTAAACACAACATAATATCTCGGTATTATTGTTGAACTCAATAATGGTATGTTTTAAACACAACATAACTTCTCGATATTATTATTAAAACCATTTTTTGCATAACTTCAACGTTACTGAATCATGTTCGTTTAGTTTATCGAGGTGAAAATCAGTTCAAATACCAAGATCAGTTGTTCGACCCAGTTTGACTACATCCTGCTGAAGGTGTGGGAGAGGTCGTTCACTCCGGTGAGTTACGTCGGGCTCGCCATTTATGTACGAGACTTTCCGATCAAATCTCGTTGTACTGAGATAAGAAGCTCTGATGGAAAGATTGCATGTCCTTTTTATCGATCATTGGATATGTATTTATTCATCGTGCTAACTAGTAAATAATAAAAAGACCACTAACAAACGATTATTGTGCTTTATCAAGAAATAAAGATAATGTAATTTTTCACGAATTCGTGATTGGTATTTAGCCAATACCGCTTTATCTATGGAGACAGTAAACATATCGTTAGTGATATAAAAATGAAACTTTATTATATGGACTGAAACTTGCGATAAAAGTTGTGGTTTTGTTGTTGATATTCGTACAAAAATCCTTTCAAAAATCTTGCTTATCTACAACGGAAATATTTAGTATTTCAGTGTCAAATTTCTACAACCCGGGAGTGTAAACGTTTGTTATGTTAGCTTCTACAGCCCGGGAGTGTAAACGTTTGATGTGTTAACTTCTACAATACGGGAGTGTAAACGTTTGATATGTTAGTGTGTTAGCTTCTACAACCCAGGAGTGTAAACGTTTGATGTGTTAACTTCTACAATACGAGAGGGTAAACGTTTGATGTGTTAACTTCTACAATACGGGAGTGTAAACGTTTGTTATGTTAGTGTGTTAGCTTCTACAACCCGGGAGTGTAAACGTTTGATGTGTTAACTTCTACAATACGGGAGTGTAAACGTTTGATATGTTAGTGTGTTAGCTTTTACAACACGGGGGTGTAAAGTTTGTTATGTTAGTGTGTTAGCTTTTACAACACGGGGGTGTAAACGTTTGTTATGTTAGTGTGTTAGCTTCTACAACACGGGAGTGTAAACGTTTGATATGTTAGTGTGTTAGCTTCTACAATACGGGAGTGTAAACGTTTGATATGTTAGTGTGTTAGCTTCTACAACCCGGGAGTGTAAACGTTTGATATGTTAGTGTGTTAGCTTCTACAACCCGGGAGTGTAAACGTTTGATGTATTAGTGTGTTAACTTCTACAACCCGGGAGTGTAAACGTTTGATATGTTAGTGTGTTAGCTTCTACAACACGGGAGTAGAATACATAGGTTATGACTTGCTGGTATACGAACGATACTACAGTATGTGCTAATACTGGAATAGATAGACATTGACAAATGTAACTCACGTCACGTGTTGTTGTTTCATGTGTTATTGTTGAAATGTTTGTTGTTGTTTTTCAGAATTGTATCGCGCACTATATACCATTATATATACCACTATATACCATTCAACTTCAGACATAATCTTAGTAGTTAAATCCTGTTTAGTAGTTAAATCCTGTTTATTAGTTAAATATTCTTTAGTAGTTAAATCCTGTTTAGTAGTCAAATCCTGTTTAGTAGTTAAATCCAGTTTAGTAGTTAAATCCTGTTTAGTAATTAAATCCTGTTTAGTAGTTAAATCTTGTTTAGTAGTTAAATCCAGTTTAGTAGTTAAATCCAGTTTAGTAGTTAAATCCTGTTTAGTAGTTAAATCTTGTTTAGTAGTTAAATCTTGTTTAGTAATTAAATCCTGTTTAGTATTTAAATCCTGTTTAGTAGTTAAATCTTGTTTAGTAGTTAAATCCTGTTTAGTAGTTAAATCCTGTTTAGTAGTTAAATATTGTTTAGTAGTTAAATCCTGTTTAGTAGTTAAATCTTGTTTAGTAGTCAAATCCTGTTTAGTAGTTAAATCTTGTTTAGTAGTTAAATCTTGTTTAGTAGTCAAATCCTGTTTAGTAGTTAAATCTTGTTTAGTAGTTAAATCCTGTTTAGTAGTTAAATCTTGTTTAGTAGTTAAATCCTGTTTAGTAGTTAAATCCTGTTTAGTACTTAAATCCTGTTTCAAGAATAGCTTCTATAATGTCTGATATTTGGATCAACTAGTGGGTAGAGAAGTTTGTCAATGTTCAGATTGTTAATCACTCAGATTACGTTTGTCCAATGTTCAGATTGTTAATCACTCAGATTACGTTTGTCCAATGTTCAGATTGTTAATCACTCAGATTACGTTTGTCCAATGTTCAGATTGTTAATTACTCAGATTACGTTTGTCCAATGTTCAGATTGTTAGCAGCTCAGAGTACGTTTGTTCAATGTTCAGATTATTCGTAACTCAGAGTACGTTTGTTCAATGTTCAGATTATTCGTAACTCAGAGTACGTTTGTTCAATGTTCAGATTATTCGTAACTCAGAGTACGTTTGTTCAATATTCAGGTTATTAGCAGCTCAGAATACGATTGACCAATGATCAGATTATTAGCAGCTCAGAGTATGTTTGTCCAATGTTCAGATTATTAGGAACTCCTTGAATAGAGTTGTTTAAAC
>NW_013742876.1:0-4342 GCF_000517525.1 Limulus polyphemus
CACAATGTTCTAGTTAAACTTTGAAAGCATGAGATATGTAAGAACTGTACTGTTTGTCTGTGCAGTGTTTGTCCCATTGTGTGTTGCTTGTTTTTCATATTTGGTGGCTCAGCGGTAAATATGTAGGCTTATAACGCTAAAAACCGGGTTTAGATGCCTGTGGAGGGCACAGCATGGATAGCTCACTGTGTAGCTTAGTTGCAAACACAAATACACACACCAAAGTTGTAGCAGTAAATGGTTGTATAAATCCTCAGAAAGAACAAAAATGAACATCAAATGTTCTATGATCATTATAATATATTTTTAATATAACCTGAACTTCATACACTTTTATTAACTATTCTTTTTTGTTATCCACTGTTTCAGCAAACATATCAAATGAATAATACCTACACTGTAGTCTATATTGACAGGTTTCGTATGATATGCATGTTGACCATACACTAAAATGTATACACTCATAGTTTTCTAAATGCTTATAACTAATAATGATAATCGAAGACTTTCACAGACCAAGACTAAATTGTTAACACAATAATAAAACTTGTTTTCCTGGGAACGATGTTGTGAATCTAAGTTTCTATACACCATCACTTCAGTGAATAATATGCTAAAGAACAGCTTATGTAGGAAGATATGCTGGAGAAGGAGGACTGCTCCTACCCTCGCTATACTTATCCAAATAATGAGACAAGTAGGTTTTACTCCTTCCCATGATTCAATACAATTATGACAAAATGTATGTTTATATGGATTTAACAAGAAGGCTTTCAATAAAAAAATTAAACAAACTCGACAGAAAAATTAAGTGTTATTTCTCACCTGGATTACCACATAGTTGAAAATTGCGTATATGGTGTTTAGTCTTGCTGTTGTCACTCAACAATGGTTTGTATGATTAACTTATTAAAGCGATGACTCAGTTTTACTTAGATTATGATACAAGTTTTATAAAACTTCGACATTTTGTGAAATGTGGGATATTCAGTGTTTACCACATTCATTATTGATATACGACTTTTTTAATTTCTCACTTACTCTGTTTCTATGCAGCTTTAGTATAAACACGGGATCCAGAAAAACCGTTAAAATTGTTTCTTTCAAATTGCCTTTACTATTGTCTAGCAGATAATACCTACTTTGTCTGTTGGTATGTTACTGCGACTTTACATATTAGTGTAAAAAGGGTCAATGACAGTAATATCTATCACTGGCCGAGTGGATCTTTTCTATATGTTACAGTCTGTAAATGCTTAAGAAAATGACCAATCGCGTAGTTATACTTGTAACAACTGATAATACGAAGCTACAGTTCTAGGCTCAGAGATACGCTCAGTTGTATTGGTTTTTCAAAGTGTCTAATTGAAAATAGATTTGTTCTGAGAGAAAGAAATATCATTTCAATCACTGATCTAGTATAGATGATCGTTCACGATTTTACAAAGAGTTGCTCTATCGCTCTATTGCCTTAGATCAGGGACTAGTTGCCCATCTGTATATCGGAATCCCAGTAAACATCTACCACCCAAAACCTAGGGTAATGGCAGAATTCTCAGCCAGATATTGGATTAGAGCCGACAAGTGAGAGACTTTGACCCACACTACAGGTATTTGTGATTGAAGTCAAACATATGACACACCCAATTATACAAAGGTGCAGCAAAAGAAGGCTTGGGCTATATTGTGTAGTGTTTCAAACAGGTAATTGCATGAAATGGATGAACTTGGGAACAGACATTCCAACTCATGAACCTTGGTCTGAATGGCCCAGTCTTGGATACCTATAAAGATCTAGATGAGGAGCAACAGGCGGACAATAATACATTGATCTCCAAGTTGCAATGCTAATTTGACCATTGAGCATAGGATGATTCATCAGACCAAGTTCAACATTTGCAAAAGGACTTGAATTGAAAAACTGAATACCAATGTGACAATTACACGTTAAAAAATACCCTGCAATGGAAGCAGCAGATCAGGGGGGTATCCTTCTTTATAAACTCATTCATAGTCTTTTCAGCAAAACCTTGGGTTACCTCCTGGGTTTGAGAGTCAGTTACCATGGTGACCCAATACGAGGCAGTTGTTAGAGGAAAATATATCAGTCATGGCTACACTTCAAACAGATCAGTATATTCAGTCATCTACACAGCATTGAGCCAGGTCTATATCAAAAGTTAACTAGTCAAAAACTCATCCTGGAATTACAATGATACCTCCAGTGAGTGACTGGGGCTACCCAGGTCTGCCTGAGATGACTTGTAAGAATTCTACATCATACTTCATAAAGCACCAGTCTGTATAAAGTATTCACCATTTTCGAGAGGCTGGTAGAATTTATACTGTTGGGACTTTTTAAGTTGTCAGGTTTTATTTCATTGTATGACGTAAGCTCTACATTTGTGTGTTTACTACTTTATTTACTACATAAGCTAGAACTGTCATATGATTGGAAATCAGTGATGGAAAGGATATTGTGCCCTTACTTTCTGAGGCAACAAATGAATTTTCTGATGTAGAACATTGTATGAGATTTCGAGAGAATTATTACCATAATTTAACTAATTGGTGAGAACTCCATGGAACATGCTGCCCTGTCTCACTAGAGTTTCATCTATATGTCTCGACAGTATACCAGTTCTAGAAGTTGGAGTTATATTTCCTTTGACTTTATATTGAGGTACAGTAGTAAGAGCGCGAATTTTAATTCTGGCTGTTTAGATATTACTTTGGAAAGTATTAAATTGTTCGAACTATTTTTAGTGATTTTTTTGTTTTTTGCTATCTGGAAAATAAATGTGTAGAGTTTGATGGCTCCTAGATGACACTACCCTCAGTAACGAGAAATAGCTTTGAAGGTAACAGAAATTATTCTAAAGTAATGTCAGAGTAAGAAGGAATCTGTTATAAGCTCCAAGTGTAATGGTGTTATACATACATAGCAATATATGTATATGAATAAATATATGTCCGTGATCCTACACATTACACAAATCCTTCTTAAGTGTTTTATAAGAGAATGTTTTATAAATGCCGCTTATTGACAAAATTGATTTTATCTCCAACGTTTTTTAAGTTGTATTTACTTCTGTACATTCTGTAAATCTTTGAGGTTATAGAACTATTTTTAAAACTTAAAACACACAAAGTTTAAACACGTTTGTACCAAGTTGATTAACCATTAAACTTACCCATGTGGCATGGACTTCTATTTTAGGTTATTTTTTAAATTATGTTTACACTCACAACAGAATTTTCATATGTATTTATGTAAAGAACAGGTTCTCTTTATAACACCTTTTCAGCTTGTCCTTACCAACTTAAAATAATGTGATATACATTTAGCACACACCTTGCTGTCTTTCGTTGGTATGAGTATTGAAAACCAATGAAATGTTTTGGGATTAGAAAATAACATTTAAAGTTGGTTTTGTATAGATAATATACCTACTTTCAGGTTAAGTAAATCAAATTAGTCAATTGTGTATCGAAGCAAATTATGCTAATATGATATTAAGTTGACAAACAACGATATATAAATATAATGAAGTGGTGTATTTTGAAATAGCTTACTACATATTTTAACAGAACATTGGTTTGTTTTCCTCAGGTAGGATCTACAGCTTAGCATACAGGGTTTATATAAAAGTACAAAAACAAAGGTGGCAAATATTTAATGTTGAGGAATATTGTCACCTAGCAACAGGACTATAACTACAGACAAGGTTAAGCTGGTCAAATATGTGATCAAAACTCAGCCAATTTTGGCAGATGTTGTTAGGACCATTGTCACGGTTTAGTGAAAGATCGACTGTTTTGATAATTTCTATTATTTCTAAACAGTCTCCTTCTTTGTTGGTTTTATTTTCATGCACGAGAAACAATTCGTCTCAAAGTATTTTGAGACCTGATACAAATTAATAAGCATGTTAAAGCAGATATCTGAAACTCACCTTTTCATATGTGACTTCGGTGTTCTTGGCTTCTTATTTCCAGGAGACCTGACGATTGTGCTATATATTTTTACCACCAACTTTATAAACCAGGATTTGCAAAACATGTTATTAGTAGAGTAAGTTATAGGCTTTCGAAATGTTTACTTTCAATTCTTTTATAGCAATATTTGTAACAGCTGCTAAAACATTTTAATATATATATATATATCATTGATGTTTTACGTCAACCGAGTAAGTATATCATAGATACAGAGGTATACATCTGTATATCAGATATGAAATTATAATACATGAAGATGGGTTAATAAAGAGAAACTGGGAGTATCCAGTAAAAATTCTATATTTTCTCAGCATTTCACTTTATGATCTTATCGAGATGTCGA
>NW_013742877.1:0-4338 GCF_000517525.1 Limulus polyphemus
AGCAGGTGGTCAGTTTCTGTACATGTACTGTAAGCAGGTAGTCAGTTTCTGTATATGTACTGTAAGCAGGTGGTCAGTTTCTGTACATGTACTGTAAGCAGGTAGTCAGTTTCTGTACATGTACGGTAATCAGATGGTCAGTTTCTGTACATGTACTGTAAGCAGATGGTCAGTTTCTGTACATGTACTGTAAGCAGGTGGTCAGTTTCTGTACATGTACTGTAAGCAGACGGTCAGTTTCTGTACATGTATTGTAAGCAGGTAGTCAGTTTCTGTACATGTACTGTAAGCAGGTGGTCAGACTGGTATGAATAACAAACCATCATTGTGTGTCTGTCTCAGTACTTGTTGTGTTTCAACCTCCCTTATGATACAAAACATAAATTCTTAATCACGCTACCGTTAGAATGAAGTAATACATTTACTTTTGTATATCTGTGTGTCATAACAATTTTTAAGCTTATTGGTTTACCAATATTTCGCTGCCTTTCGACGTTTAAACTGTAAGTCTTGTAAGGTCTACCAAAGGAACCTTAGTAAATAGGGTAGTAAAATCTGAGGTAATTAAATAAGAAATATTCTGTAGATTATAAAGACATTCCAAGACACTTTAATGTTAATCCAATAACTTTTACTCCTTCATTAAAGTTTTTAAATTTTATTGGCCAGAATATCTAATCTTTGATTTAAAGAAAAGGCAGATTAAGAAAACCGTTATCAATAGAAACTTTACGTTTTAATTTTTTTTTTTTAAAGTGGCCCGGCATGGCCAGGTGGTTAGGGCGCTCGACTCGCAATCTGTTGGGCCAAAACTCTTGGTGAGGCATTCTCCAGACCCATATCCTTCCACTGTCCGAAAATTGAGCGAATCTTGATTCGTCTGAGAACAATACGGTCTTCCAAAAGTCCAGAGGCTTGGTCATCATATTACTTGCCCACTTCTTGCGTCTGACTATGTTGGCAGGTCTTAATAAGGGCTTCTGTCTAGCTGCTCTGCAACGATAACCCAATCTGTGGAGAATCCATTGAACAGATTTCGGGCTCATCCCACCAACTTTGGCCACTTCTGCAGTCGTTAATCTGGGATCCATTTCGATGCTCCTCTTGACAGCCCTTTTTGTCCTCTCCGATGGACCAGGACGCTGCTCAGTTGTTTCCTTGCCGAGTTTCCTGAACTGCACGATGATTCTGTTGACTGTCGAAACCGGGATTCCCAAAGTCTGCGAAATTTGCCGCTGACTTATTCCACCATCTGCTTGACCAACTATCCTTCCTCTAACAAAATCTGACAATTCGAGAGAACCTTGAGTTCTAGGCATGTTGTAGCACAAGATAATTAGTGTGTGGACCATTTTCATTTATATAGTGCTCTCTGAACACAAATTAGTTAGCATAAATCAGTTAAATGACGAAAAATTAGGTGTTTATTTACTTGTGACCAGTCAGTGTATGTAATTATAATATTTTTTGAATTTGAAAAATTTGTTGTTTAAAAATGTGAAAAGGATATCCAACTTGTATTTGGATAATTGTTTAAGCGTAATCTATTCTTGGTTGATTTAAAGATATAATTTTTCCATTCGAAAAAATAACGTGGTGAATTAAAAGTCTTTTCATTTATTTGAAGAATATAAACATATATATATTTTTTCCAATAACTCTGAAATGTTTTAATTTTTTTTATTTATAACCAATTCTTTATTATCCGCCATCTTTGGAAGATATTTAAAACACGTCCGGTTGCCATGGTAGCCTCCATGACGTCACTTAAACTCAGATAAATATTAGTGTGTAGATATCCGGAAAAAGTTATATTAAAAGGTTTGGAAATTGCTAATAATAACGTTTTTTTAAATATAAAACACTTACATCAGCGAGATTAGTAATCCTAAAGAGAATATTATACCCTTTATACAAAATGTATATGTTGATGTTTCATTTGTTACTACACAATTAAAACAAACGGATAAAACCGAACTGAAAGATGTAATAAAAAAACAATTGTTTTATCAAGAAAACAACCTAAACATTTCTATAGATCAGTGGTCGGCAACCTTTTTGATCGCGGGTCAATTATATATATATATATATATTGAACAAATTAGCTCAGTGATAGTCATATAATTCTTAATACCGGTAAATGTATTTAAATATGTATGTTTATTTACATACAATAAACAAAATTCATTATTTTCAAAAAACAAACAAGATGATTCAGTCATCAAATACATTTAACAACAAAAAATAAACAGTTTTTCACTGTAAGTTCTATACAGAGCTTCTAACGTCACGAGAGAGAAGAATAGAACATTCGAAAGAGAAATGGCTGGAATAAAATCTCGATGTAGGTCGTCTCTCCAGCTGCGGTTATTCTTTAAACTAAAAACGGATCTTGTATATCATTGTTTGTAATATTTGATAAAGATTAGTACTAGATACCTTCTCTCCGACACTCCCAACCCAATGAGATCGTCTTACATACAAAAGCTGGGAAATTGAAAACCTGCACGTTCGTAGTATAGATTACCATCGTTCTAGCCTTGCTGCAGACAACTTTAATACGGCAAGAACTTTTGTTAGTAGTTTAGCCTTGGTTTCTTTTTACTAAAGACAATTTTTATAACAAATAAAACTTTGTTTGTTGTTAAGCGCAAAGCTACATAATGGACTATGTTTGTAGCGTTATAAGTTGATAATACATTAAAAGATAGAACACTCAAGGGAAACAAGTTTGGTATCTACTACAATTAAAAAACAATAGACAAAGTTACAAGTTTGATAGTTACAATGATAAACTACCTGGTTTTATTCGAGTAACCATTAGAGATGCTTGTGGGTTCTTGATACTAACAATACCAACATTCTGTTAACAAAAACTGTTAGGACATGGCATGGTCACAGGTTCAAATCTACAGCTAAGGAAACACATTTATTGGAACAATTTTGGAAGTATGGTGGTATTTGTTAGATATACATATAGTGGGGGTGTCATATTTAATTATTGTTAAAAGAGATATTTTATGGCAAGTTTGTTTACGAATAATACTTTGTGTGGTTCAATTGTTATGAATTAGAGATTGTTTAAAGTAGTGAAATTATTGCGTCATGTTGTAAGAACTTTAAGTTTCTCGTTGGTTTGATTGAGTATTATTGCATTAGAATATCTAGTAGTGTGTGGAACATTCTATAAATACGCGTCGAAAGATTATTATTTAGTTCTATTTCTGGAGTGTGTGATCGTGAGTTTAGCGAGAAAGAATGTATAGTGGCATTTTTTAAAATGAAATTATCACAGACTGTATTGTAATAACAGAGTATGGAAGAATAATTTGTCTTGTCAATTGTGTTCTAAAGTAACTGAACCAACCTGTGTGGACTTTAACGAAAAAGAGACAATTGTTTAAAGCTCTGTGTACAACTACAGTAACCAAATGTTGTATACACATTTGATTTTTTTTTAATATTTCATTTTTAAAACAAGCGAACTGTGTTGTTGTTTGTTTATTGTTGCCATGGATATTTAATCAGATTTACAGAGGCAATATGTTTATCAGATCAGAAAGAAGACACCACAGCCAAAACATTTGTAAACCAAACTATAGTTCGACACT
Organism: Limulus polyphemus; assembly: GCF_000517525.1. Taxonomy (NCBI): domain Eukaryota; kingdom Metazoa; phylum Arthropoda; class Merostomata; order Xiphosura; family Limulidae; genus Limulus; species Limulus polyphemus. Next base: position 3,612 of record NW_013742877.1, read on the forward strand.
GAATACAACAGTACTAACTGACAGAGGTACAGGGATTGCTCTACAAGTAGCTTGGTTTGAGAGTTCAGTCAATGTGGAACAGATGTTGTTAAATCTACCTGATGATTTGTTTCTGCTTTATTGCACTATTTTAAAATCTTAAATACGTCTACCAATTATTTCTATTGTTATTTTCTTTATTAATCATAAAACAAAGAATGCAGCATGTCATGGGCAAGTTTGGTTTGAATTTCGCACAAAGCCACATGAGGGTTAACTGCGCTAGCCATACCTAATTTAGCAGTGAAAGACTAGAGGGGAAGGCAGCTAGTCATCACCACACACGACCAATGAATAGTGAGATTGACCATCACATTATAACTCCCCCATGGCTGAGAGGGCAAGCATGCTTGTTGGGACAGGGATTCGAACCCACGACCCTCAGACTGCGAGTCGAATGCCCTAACCATCTGGCCATGCCAGGCTCAGCACGTGACGGACGGGGACAGTTTCGGTTCGTTATGACCCATACTTTTACTTTTAGTCACTGACCACTAACCACTTCTTCCACAAAGAAGAAACATAAATAGATGGAATATTAATAGATTAAAAAAACTATTTCACACTAAATTTCATTTTACTACCCAGTATTATACTTTCAGAAAGTTCATGAAAAGCAATAATATATTGCAACTTTCAAACTTCACTTACAACAAAAACGTTGGCTATATATACACCTGGAAAAAAG
>NW_013742878.1:0-4331 GCF_000517525.1 Limulus polyphemus
TATATGTATATGGTCAACTATTTCAGTGTACATTTTTCACCCATGTCACTTAGTCATCCCATAAGCAAAAATACTGTATTCTTAAACATGTACTAGACCAATGTTACTTGTGAAAGTTTACTTTAAGGAAATCTTTAACAACACCTATAGGGAATGAACCTTAATAGTATGCCATTAGTTAAAATAAAAGTCGTACTAGTCCTTACACTAAGGTCGCTCACATTTTCCAGTGGGTCAGAAATGAGTTTATGGACTTAAAATGCTAAAATCTAGGGTTCGATTCCTGGAAGTAGACAGAGCACAGATAGCCCATTGTGTAGATTTGCACGAAAAATAAATCAACAATCTGTAGCCAGTATATCAGCACATTAAACTAGAAACATGGACCTTGCGGTCCGCTCTCCGCTTCACCGAGTCAGTAAAGAAACGATGTGGAATGTGTTAAAGAGGACATCGACATGTTTTTTACTTAAAAGCCAAGTGATTTTTTTTAATTGGGGCATTAATAACCTGATTGTAAGATGGAAAAGCATCATTGATAAGAGTGGAGACTGTTTCATTTAATAAGTGTTTTGTTTTGATATATAAGTTGTTCGGGTTTTTTCATCTAATAAAAGAGACATTAATTTCTTGACGACCTAATAATATATTTTTATAAGCGATAGTTATGACAAGTTTGCTTACGTAACTGTTTACAAATCATTCGTTGCAAAGTTCAATTGTTGTGAATTGAAGTAACGTTACTGGAACCTTCTGAATTTTTCTTGTTGCTTTAAGTGAGTATTGTTACATCATAGCGTCTCGTAGTTTGTAGAAAGTTCTAGACTTCAGTCAGGTAATTAATATATATATATATATAGGCGACCAAGTTACTGCAAAGGAAGTTAAGTCAGTGAAAGTAAAAGTGAAGTTAGACTGTGTGATTGTCAGTTTAGCCATAATGGGTGATTTCTAAATTGAGTTTCATAGCTTGTATTGCAATAACAGAGATAGAAAAAATAATTTGTCTTGTCAAAGGGTGTTCTAAACCCGCCTGCTTTAAATAATTGTCTCTTTTTCGTCAAAGTCCATTCAAACTGGTTCAGGTACTTTAGAACACAATTTGACAAGACGAACTATGCTTCCTGCTCTGTTATTACAATACAGTCTGTGATAATGTCACTTGAAAATCACCACTATAACTATTGGCTACAACAGTTGTATCCAGAGCTTTAAATAATTGTCTCCTTTTCGTGAAAGACTACACAGGCTGGTTCAATGGCTTTAGAACACAATTTGAAAAGACAAATTATTTCTTCTCTACTCTGTTATTGCAATACAAACTGTGATACTTTAAAAATCGACACTATACAGTCTTTATGGCTAAACTCACAATCATGCAGTCCAGATCTAAATTTTCTCTCCAACTAAATTTTAACGCATATTCATATCCCAACTGAGGCCTAGAACATTCCATACACTATGATATATTATGATGCATAATACTCGATCAAAACAACGATAACAACTTAGAAGGTTCGAGCAACATGATGCAATAATAAAACAATCGCCAATTCACAATAACTTAACTACACAATGTATGATTTGTAAACATTTACGTAAACAAGCATGTGATAAACTATCACTTCTAAAAATAACTAACTTTAACACTCTCGCTATATAGTTATTAAAATCATAAGTCTCACATTAAACTTAAATGAAAACAGTCGTGTCTATCTAACATATGTAAAGCTACACAATGAGCTATCTATGCTGTGCTCAACATAGTAATCGAAACCCGGTTTTTAGTATTGTAGGTCTTCAAACTTACCACTGAATCACTGGTGGCATTGCAAATGTGACATTTTGATACATAACATTATGCTTAAAATTTTCGCTAGAGGATGCGACGAGAAGAATTTATGTATAAAAGAAAGTTATTTATTAAAAGAATAAAACTAGAGCTGAACGAGATATGTTAATCAACAATATTACTAATATGATATAGGCAAAAGCCTAGGTGATGAATGCATTCAACAGCAAGATAAAAGTATTTCAGGACAGTGTGCACATGCTAAATAGCTTCATAACAAAATATATTTTTACTAATTTACTTTTTATACAGCCTATATCGAATTCCTGCAATACAAAATAAACAATTTCATACACTGAAAAAATCTAAAGGCTATGAATAAGAATATTAGAGGTATCCATAGATGCAAAATTTAAGTTATTTGATCTTTTTCTTCATTTCTTTAGGCAATTATTTTTCTTATTAGTTGTATGAAGGCAGGGGGCAACATTATCTTTCAGATATTATACTTTGACTGTTGCACCCAATGTGGTTTTAAAGTGTCAACAAACAGTATTTCTCTTTCTTCCTCCCAAGTGTTCTTTGTTCTCTTTTGTTCTTTAGACTTTTTCTTTTGGTGTCATAATTTTAATGCTATTGACGTGTTTAATTACATTAGTCAGTCGTCTCTTTCTCATCTTTGGTCTGTAATTTCCTCCATCACTACTCCACTCATGTCTCAACTTAAACTCCTCTTTCTGCTTCGTTTATGAACTATTATCCTTGATTAGAAGCTCTAAGATGCTTAGAGTCCAGCTAGTTTCTGGTGTACTATTCTTCTGCTAAGAAATTACATACTGTTTTTGTACAATGATTCGATGTGCACTAATATCTTCCTAAATTTTTATAGTGGTAAGGTAATTTCTCAAAGCACCAGGAAAGGGTCTATACATTTCAAATTTAAAGAATTTCTTTTATCTGGAGCATACTATTTTGATACATGAAGCATAATTTATGTTTCTTTTCAATTTAATTTGAAAAGATGAAAATTGCTTGTTCACCAATATTTTCAAAATTGTTGCACTTACTCGCACTTGGCTCACATGCTATAAGTATGTAGTCACCGATAATTCTAAGTAACACAAAGTGGAAAAAAGGGCCCTCACTCATGTCTATTTTTACAAGTATCTATGTCAGCCCTTGAGAGGTGCTCGCACCTTTCCCCTTCCCCACACCTACACAAGCGAGTAGAGACAAAAATAGGACTAAAGTGGTACAAGCTTTTAGCCACTACAATACACAACCTTTGCCCAAGTAAAATAATTAGCAAGCTTATGACCTTTCGACATCTATTATACCTGTTGCGTCAGCGAGGTCACGTGACTAGTGTCACGCCACCTGCTTTCTGGAAATATCTTGTTCCTTCGTGAATGCCCTAGCATTTACTAGATATAGGGTAGTCAGGTATATATAAGATGGTCACGGCGTGACGTGACAATGTATGTGTAGGTAGTGAGTAAATGAACTGCAGTCAGAAAGTATTGTTGAAGTTAACGTTCGTTGTTATAGCGTTGTTATATAGCGACTGTTGAAAATAAGTGTATCGGTAGAGTTATATTCGGAAAGAATAAACCAGTTTTATTAAGTAAGGACTTGTGTCGCTAAAGTTTCGTCGGTACGAATTTACGGAAAACTCAGTTAACAAACGGAGACGTAACAAATTGGTGTCAGAGACTGAGACAGAAAAAAAAATGGAAACGAGAAGCGGCAAATCAAACTACAGCTTAGCAGATTTGATGGCAGCAATACAAAAACAAGAAATAAAAAAAAGGACGAGAAGAGAAATTACAACAGTTGTTAGAGGAAAAAGAAAAGAAACAGGAAGAACGAGAAAATAAACAAGAAGAACGAGAAGAGAAATTACAACAGTTGTTAGAGGAAAAAGAAAAGAAACAAGAAGAGAGACAACAGCAGTTGCAAGCAAACCTGCAACAATGGTAGCTCGAACAGCAAAATAAACAAGAGAAATTACAGCAGTTGTTGGAGGAAAAAGAAAAGAAACAAGAAGAAAGATTACAGCAGTGGCAAGAAAACATGTAACAGTGGCAGCTCGAACAACAAAATAAGCAAGAAGAGAAATTACAGCAGTTGTTGGAGGAGAAAGAAAAGAAACAAGAAGAGAGACTACAGCAGTGGCAACTGGAACAAGAAAGGAAACAAGAAGTACAAATGGAAAACATTAGTAAATTTAAAAGCGAATTAGATACATTAAGAGACGATTTATTGTCTTTTACACAAGGCGGATACATTACCCATCGACTTAATCAGCCCCAGACAATGGCAAGACCTTTCCAGACCCCGCAGCTAAACCCTAATGCAGACATATTCAGTCCCGTTAGAAGTCACATCTCAGATATGAATGTCAGTAATAGGAGTGATCCAGTGCGAAGGAAGCCACAGGAATTCGATGGGAAGGCACCGTGGAAAGCATATAGAGCACAATTTGAGCTACTGGCAGAGATGAATGGATGGACAGAGGAGCAAAAAGCAGTATATCTGG
>NW_013742879.1:0-8696 GCF_000517525.1 Limulus polyphemus
TATCTATTTGCAATTAAATTTAATTGTTTTATTGCCCTATGAACCATGTCTAACTGCTATCAGCGCCATTATAAGTTGTAAATCATTCAGGGAACGTGCAACTCACGTTATGCTATCGAATTACATTACTCACGAGCTAGCTTAAATAACTTAAAAAGATCCGTACTTTTAATTTTAGTTACTTTCATAATAATAAATAAAGAATAGATATGAAAAACAAGAAATAGAGTACTTACCCAATCTTCTTTTTTCTTTTCCTCGATTGTCGAGTAGAGTTAAGCCTGATTTTTTTAGCGATTATGGTAAAGCACTTAACAATTTTTATTTACTTAAATAATACATAAAAAAATATAGACTAATAACATGCAAGAAGTTGACAAATTCAGTTACTTCTAAAAATGTTACTGGCTTTCTAACTATGAGAAGGGAAAGTTCTTTTTTGATGCAAAATTAACAGACAAATAATAGATAGTGCTTATTTTGATGGAAAACTCAAAATTGAGACATTAAAGCATTAACGAAAACTATTATGTCCCATGAGAAGCTAAAAATAAACTTAATTTTCGCTAAAGTAGAGAAAAAATAATCCGAATGGTGTTTATTTTATAAGAAGCCGTCATGGCCTTTTATATCTTGGGATGTTTCTGAATAACATTATTTTGAAAGCTCTACTTTCTTTACAATATAACTGAAGACAAAAAAAATTAAAAATCAAACATAGTTGAAAGTTTGATAACAGATTATGAAATAACCATTGATAATTTTGATGAAAAGATCTCCATTTTGAAATTCTTACATCAAGGGCATCTTTGTAATGAATTATAAGGAAATCAATTTTTTTAAAAAATTGGTTAAAAATTTGTAAAAATATCAGTTTTTGGAAAAATGGAAAAAGATGCTTTTTTGACGTAAAATTAATAGACAAATATCGGTTAGTGCTTATTTCGTCGGGAAAATCAAAATTGAAATATTATTGCATTGAAGAAAAATATTATATCCCGTGAAAAGTGAAAAAATAGTGAACTTTTGCCTACACAAAATAGAAACAAGGCCCCAGAAGGTACCAGTGAGAGAATGGAGGAGATGAAGACGTCGAGTAACCTTAGCTGAAAGGGCAGATAGGTATGGCTTCCAAGTAAGATGCCTATCAAAGACAATGCCTTGATAGGTCACGGAGTCGGAAAGGAGGATTGGGACATTGTCAACATGGACATCAAATAGAGATGGGTCACAGTAAGGGCGAAACTTATGAAGAGTTGGACCAAAAATAATAGCTCGTGTCTTAGGAACATTGAGGGATAGTCGCCAGCAGTGACACCAAGATGAAAAAGAATTTACAGAAGCCTGGAGTAGCTTGTTCAGAGTTGAAATGGTAGAACAATTGGCTACCAAAGCTGTGTCAAAAGCATATTCAAACAACTGAAGAGGAGGCTGGGGACAAGGCATATCAGCAACATAGAGAATGTACAGAAGGGGAGATAACACAGAACCTTATGGGACTCAAGCATATAGTGTAAAAATGCGAGAGAAAATTCCATCAATTGTTATAGCGGCACATCACCTGTGTAGAAATGAGGAGATGAGATGAATATAGGAAATTGGAAAGTGTAACATATCCAATTTGTGGAGTAAACCTTGATTCCAAACTGAGTCAAAAGCACACCAGAAATCAAACAGGAGTATACAGGATTGTCTTCGAGTGTTGAAATGATTGGAAAGTGAGTCAGACAATTTGAGAAGTTGGTGCTAAGTAGAAAGGCATGGGAGAAATCCCGCCTGTGTATGAGGCAGCAGGTTGTGAGCAGTTATGTATTGATGAAGACAGGCAACAAGGAAGCATTCAAAGGTTTTACTAAAAACACTAGTGAGGCTGATAGGACAATAAGAATTAACATCAGAGGCAGGTTTATCCAGTTTCAGAAAAAGCAGGAGAGTGGATAACTTCCAGAAATCAGGAAAAAATCCCAAGGAAAGAAGAAAGGTGTAGAACAATGCAAGAAGGAATTGCAGAGGGGCATGATGGACTTGGCAGTATGCAATGCCATCAGGACCAGGGGCAGTGTTACATTTGTTCTTCACCACCAGCCAGACATCAGCTGCAATAATGGGAGTATGTAAGAAATCGTTGTCAACAACATAAGAAGAACTAGGAGTAATGTCCATGAGGGAGGCAACAGTTGAGTTAACAGTGGTTGTAGTGTCACTGTAATCAAGAATATGATGTTCCGGTCCTTGAAAGTTCTGTTCATGAAAATCAACAAAAAGATTGGCATTGTCCAAAGATGTAGAAGATGCAGCACCATCAACAAGTATAGGATAAGAGAAGAGCATCGTTGACCTGTGAGGAGCTTAAAACGGTTCCAGAATTGCAAGGAAGAAGTGGAATGACTGAGTTTGCTACAGGCCTGATGCCATTGCTGATGTTGTACTGCCCAAACAAAATTACGTGCAGTATGTGGAAGACCCCGGGATCATTGCAGCAACAAGGAATCATGAAACCGATGGTATCATGCAATAAAGTGGAAGAGTGATGTAACAGAGCTACAGCTCTACGAGGTAAGGCTGGTTTATTTGGAGCTGAAGAAGAAGTCAGTATGTGTAAAGCACTAGCATCAGAGAGAAGTATGGTGAGTTATGTGGCAAAGGAGTCAACATCGGCTGTTGTAGTAAGAGGTCTATCCATATCTGGTATGGTACTAGCAATGTGTGAAGCATAAGACTATACAGTAGAGTAATTGTACTATTTACACTGATTCTCTTAGCTCTCTACTGGCCTTGGAATCGCTTAACATTAGTTCTTACCCTGTTCTCGTCGATATTCAACACCGATTGGCCCACTTTTCACTATCTTCTATTTCCATCCAGTTTTTCTGGATCCCTGCCCATGTCGGTATTCACGCGAATTAGCTTGCTGACACCACAGCTAAGTCCATCTGCTCTTGTGCCATCATGGCTGTGCCAGTCTCATACATGGACTATGGTCCTGTCTTCAAGGCGTGGTTTTGTGCCAGTTGTCAGTCGACTTGGAGTGAGCAATGCCATAATAAGCTTTTCCAAATCAAACCTTCTGTTGGTCTTTGGCCGTTTTGCTTCCCTAAGGTTCGAAAGAAGGAAGTATTCCTGGCAAGGCTACGCATTGGTCATAGTTTTTAACCCATCATTTCCTTTTATCAGATATTGACCCACCAATGTGTAGCCATTGTGACACTCAAGTCACAATGGCCCAAATTTTACTAGTGTGCCGTTGTTATGACCATTTGTGGCAGCACCATTTTAGACACACTTTATCTAAAAGTTTCCCCTGATGCTGGACAATGTCATTGGTAATGGTGACACTGTCCGATTAGATTGTATTTTTAATTTTTTTACACACTATAGGTATTTTTAATTCTATATAAATCTTTTATCGACATGTATTAGTTTTAACTCGCTGAATTTTTAAATTTTACTTTAATTTACTTTCATTGTTTTTACCAGTTGTTTGGCGCAGATAGCCTTGTATTGCACCATAAAGCACCAACCAACCAACCTGCCAACTGAAAACAGCTTAAGACTGCCCTTAAACAGTTTTTGACATGGACCACTGCAAATGGTTTTAAATTCTCTTTTTCCAAAACCGTTTGCATCCATTTTTGCCGCCAACTGGGTATCCACCCCGATCCCCAGCTCCGTCTCGGTGATACAGTTATTTGTGTGGTCCCTGAGGCAAAGTTCTTGAGGCTTATCTTTGACTGTAAGCTTAGCTTCATTCCACACATCAAGCAGCTATGTGTCAAGTGTGCAAGGGCTCTGAACATCCTTTGTGTCCTCTCTTCCAGCTCTTGGGGAGTGGATCGATGTTCGATGCACAGGGCTATGGGTCTTTGGTCTATGGTTCTGCCAGGACCTTGGCACTGAAGAATTTGGACCCCATTCACCATCTGGGTCTTTGGCTCTGCACCAGTGCTTTCCACATTTCTTCAGTCTAGAGTTTGTACACTGAGTCCCGCGAACCTTCTCTTCATTTCCGTCATTTGCAACTTTCTTTACAATATGCCACTAAGCTTCGATCCTTACCATGGCTTCCCACATTTTGTTTGTGTTTTTATTCCTCGGTGGGCCATGCTCTTTCAGAACAGATGGTCTGCTATTCCTCCATTTGGCCCTTGTGTCCGGGCATTACTGGTTGAATTGGGTCTGGCATTGGATGACATTGCTGTCCCCAATAATCAGCCCATTCCATCATGACTTATTACCATCCCATCCTGTGACCTTTCCTTGAGTAATCTGGGAAGGCAGATACTCTTGATTGGAAGTACCGTCTTCTTTTTTGCTGAACATCTTTAGAGTTATTTTCTCTTCCCATTTACATGGATGGTTCGAAATTGGGTGACTCTGTAGGTTTTGCCATGGGGTGCTGTGGCTCAGTAGTTGCTCGCAGGATCCCCTCTACAGTTTTTTTTGTTCACTGCCCAAGTTGTATGCTATTTCTCATGCCCTGGATCATGTAGAATCACAACTTTTTACTGAACAGGCGATTCCAAGTCCATGTGGGTTCAACTCTTTCCCGTTCCTTTCCATAGGAACTTGGAGTCCCTCAGGGCTGTGTCTTGTGTGTCACACTTTTTAGTTTTAAATTTAATGTAATCACTACAAATCTTGCAAATGGGCTCTATGTCGACAACATCCACATCTCTTGTTAGTTGTCAACCATGAGGTTTATTGAGTTGTTCAAAAAGGCTGACTCCACATGGTAAAGATATGCATGCTTTCAAACTTTCTGCACTACCTTGGTAAATATGATAGCCAGAATGGTTTAATTGTATTCAAAATGTTGTTAGGGTAGATGTGCATCAAAAACAATGAATAAATAGTTTAAAACCTATTTTCAAAGATTTTATGTTCCAAAAAAAGAATACCCGCTGTTGATTATACAGTGTTCTAGGGGCTACTATGAAGTTTGTGGAAAGAGATTGTGAGCAGCTGACAACTCGGTTGTGTGAAAACATAAAGAGTAAGAATATAGGTAGCTATGATGAAACCAACATTTAGAACAGCCCTGGGACAAAGAAATATGTGTTCAAGAGAGGAGAGAAGTACCCAGAGAGAATAAGAGACAGCACAAAAAGGACCAATATCCATCATGTTCTGTGGTTCTTCTACCGGAGATATGCTCTCAACTTTGAAACTTTCTTTGTCCCTCATATTAAATACCAACAAGGTAAAAGATATTACTTAAAGACAATCTCAGTAGCCATTCTGGTGACATTGTGTTACAGTTATCAGCAGAAAACAACATTCGCTTTTTATGCTTTCCTAGCAACTCAACACACTTGATGCAACCATTAGATGTTGCTTTCTATGTTATACTAAAGAAGTCATGGAAAAAAAGTGTTTGACAATTGGAAGGAAAGCAGATAGTACAAGTCACAGACAGTATGAAAAAATGCTTCCCCCAGCTTCTTTTTGATCTATACAAGTCTATCTACCCATAAGACAAGCATAGCAGGTCATCCTGATAAAGTTCTGATCAAACTCCCAGTATCTGGCCACAGCATCCCAAAATGGTGATACTCGCCGGTCTCTAGTTTCTAGGGCAGTTATATCACTGGAACCATGTAAATGTGTTTTGTGTTTTTTGTTTCAAAGTAGCCCCTGTTGTAGTATTTCTTTTAACAAAAGTTGTAGTATCATAATTGTTCAAAGTAGCCCCCAAGCTGTGGTAACTTTCAACACTCAGAAAAAAAAAACAACTACTTGTACATGGTTAAAATTTTTATTAAATGGTTATGCTGAAAGATCTAAATATTCCCCATGTTAAAATAAAGTTACTATTCCTAGCATCTTCAAGCTGCAAATACTGCCCCATAGAGAAGGCAAAACTGTTCAAAGAAGCCCCAGTTGATGTTACGAGTATAATAAAATTATATGACTACTGAAACACTTTAACAAAAAGTATTTAAAAGAATTGATATGGACAGGAGTATAGTAACACTGTCTGCTTTTTTAAAACTCACATACAATATACCTAGTTAGGCCATGCACCTATAAACCTTAGTAGTACCGTCCGCCTAGTAGTAGCATCTGCATATAGATACACCATCCTTTTTTGGAAAACGCATTTAAGAGAAAATTATAAAGTGATAATATTAAAATAGCATATTTTATTACAAGTTACAGCTTTTACAGCAAGTAAGATTTGTGTTTAGAATAGCTGTGACTTTTCAAACATTGGTACAATTATTCTCAAGTACACAAATTTTAAAGTCATACCTCTTCCAAAAACAAGTATAACTTACTGTATAAGCTGTAACTTGTAATAAAATATATTTAATCTGTAAGTAAACGTAAAACGAAACTTATCAAATAGTATATTATACTTTTTGCTGTTCTAAAGCTGGATAATGTTGCTGTAAATGTCATGCAAATTAAATATAGAAGTGAGCACTTTAGAACTAATGAATTAGTGAAATGTTTAAAACATAAAGTTTCTTTGTTTTATTTTGCATTTTGTGCAAGGTTACACCAGGGCTATCTGTGCTAGCCTTCCTTAAATTACCAGTGAAAGACTAGAGGGAAAGCAGCTCTTGGGTTACTCTTTTACTAACGAATATTTGGATTAACTGTCACATTATAGCGCCCCAATGGCTGAAAGTGCAAGCCACGACCCTCAGATTGTGAGTCAAGTGCCCTAACCATCTGGTCATACATAAAACATTGTTGTTGTTTGGCATTTTCAGGCGCAAAGTAATTAATTAGGCTATCTGCGCCAAACAACTGGTAAAAATATTAAAAGTAAAATACTAGAAAATGGAAAAATAAAACGAGTTAAAAACTAAACAAAGCTCAAAAATCATGTAAGAAACACAAATAGAATTGAAAAGGTCTGTAGCCTCCAAAAGACACAGCCAAGTTGGACACTGTCACCATCGCCAATGACACCACCCAACATCACGGGTAAACCCATACAAAGTACATATCTAAAATGGTTACATCATTCAAAGTCGTAATGACAGCATGACAGTAAAATGCGGACTGTTGTGACTTGAGTGTCACAAAAGGCAAACGTTGGTGGATTAGATCCAGTTAAAAAAAAACGATGAGTAAACAAACTGTGATCCAGTTTGTCACAAAGTCATAAAAGAAATTTAAAACAATGGCAATTCCACAAATTGTGGAACGTGGTGTAGAATTTACACATCAGCAGACCAGAAAGTGTTACAGACTGCACCCTTTGTGACATGTAATGTCGAAGAAATAAACCTCCCAGATACAGGTATTGCCTACAGTTAATAATTAGGCCACAAGTCCTGAACAGTTCTGACAAAAGTAAAACTTCAAAATCCAAGTAGAAGAATATAACCAAATACCCAGAGTTAAAAAAATAATATTAATAGCACCATTAATTCTTTTAAAGATAGGTTATCTTTCCTGCACACTCAGAGTACCCACACATGTTTAACAAATATCAACAACTTTAATTGTCTTTCGTTAGTTGGTTATTCCGAAATGTTTACAATAATTTACTTTGTATGTAGGGAAGTTGGATACAACTATGATGTAGACATCTCCCGACTTCGTTATACTTACTAATATACATGTCAAAAAAGACAACTTTTAATAGTAATAGTTTGAAACTGTCACGTCTTCATTTCTCCACCTCTTCGAAATGTAAATGCAAAAATTTTACAATACAGCAGTTGAGAAAGATCTATTTAATTATTTATTTTGCAAATTTTATGATTTATACTTTTCTACAAAACACACTTGCTTCTCAAAGTCCAGTTACACCATAATGGTTCATGATATTATACATTTATTTTATGCCTAAATTGTGTTATCTTTCTTTGAGAACATATTACTAAATATTGTTATACTGTTTGTTAATTAACTTTCCGTAACTTCGTTCCGACAAAACTTAAGCGACCCAAGTGCTTTCTTAATAAAACTGGTTTATTCTTTCCGAATATAACTTTACCAATACACTCAACTTCAACAATCGCGCTAAAACAACACTATAACGAACTTCAACAATACTCTGACTGCAGATCAATTACTCACTGTCTACACACACATTACATTATCCTCCCGTCACGTTGTCACCCTCTTTTATATACCAGACTACCCTATATCTAGTAAATACTAGAGCATTCGCCAAGGTACGGGATAGTTCTAGAAACGTGGCGTCACACTAGTCATGTGACTCGCTGACGCAACAATATTATTAATTTTGTTAATAGCCTGTTTTTTTTCAAAAATTACACTCACTCACCTCACTCAATTCCTTTATAGCGTAAAATCTTTTCCACAAATATTTGAATCATGTGTGTCTTCGCCACATGTATTTATTAATTCGAAACTAGTCATTAAAACCCACATAATCGATGTGTTCAAGAAAAAATTTGTCAACTACACTGAGCTTTCCAAACAGAAATTTCTTCGTAAAAGAAAACTTATAAATAATATAATTATGTATCAAAATTTACACTTGTACGAATACGATGTTGTCATTAATCGTTGGAAGGTAAACTGAACTGAAGGGAAAACAAAAAAATTCTAAAATAATACTGTTACGTCTCCGTTTGTTAATTGATTTTTCGTAACTTCGTTCCGACGAAACTTAAGCGACACAAGTTCTTTCTTAATAAAAACTGGTTTATTCTTTCCAAATACAACTTTACCGATACACTCAACTTCATCAATCGCGCTAAACAACG
>NW_013742880.1:0-5098 GCF_000517525.1 Limulus polyphemus
GATAATTTTTACTTTCCTTGGTGTGAACATGGGAAATCAATTTATCATTGACGTAAATGTAGAACATCTACGTGAAAAAAAAACAAAAACGGTTCCATTTTGAAAAACCAAACGTTGCTTAGCTCGAAAACTAAATAAATGAAATCAACCTTTCATTTTAACCATAATGCACCTTTGAATAATATGGATATACATTAATTTTAATTAATAACCTCCCGAATTTGACCTTTTATGCCGGATAATATTGAACATATCTGTTCAACTAAACCGAACGGTCTCGGGTTATATTTTCTTCACTGACTAAGAACACACTCGACACCATCTTGACAGTTCAGGTATGGAGAATGAATCTAATTATACACATTGTCATTGAGGATTGGTTATACAGCGGTGATTGATACCATTGTATCTTCATTTTCTTTAAGATATCTCTGAGTGTAGCTGATTTCAACCAATAAGATTACACCTATCAGTCGTCCGTTTGTGCGTGTTAATGAATGTTTTAGTTTTTTGTTACATCTGTTCACTAAAATTGCGAATTTCGACGAAACATTGAATCTATTCTTGAATTTGCTACTTGAGTTAGGCCAGTATTATTTTCAACTTGAGCGACATCTTATGCGACACATGGGCCAGGTCAGAGACCCCTAATTTTTTACTACTGAGCAGAAGAAAGATAGCCAGTCCGCAACACTCACCACCAAAATGGCTTTGAACGAATAACGAGTCATCTTGAGCTCAAAGGATATTTAGGAGCATCTCTGCGCGAACATCGGACTTTCGATTCTGTAGCCCGGAACGCTTAACCACCACGCCTCATGTAGTTTCTACGTGGTGTTTGAGTTTGCTTTTATCTTCCGCAAGTTTGCTCCAAACACCAATATAAACGTAAATTATTTATGGTGGTTAAAGTAACGCCATCCACTCGTAAATAGTAAAGCTTTTTTCTCCTTGTATTTTATGACTTGAATTAACTTAATGTTAAATATTGTTCCTAGGTAAGGAACATAAAATTTCAAAATTATAATTCAAAAGAACGTTGTTAACAAACTTGACCTTTTGAAGCTCACTATGTAACTCAGTTTGCAGGGTGGTCTAGATGTCAGTTAAGCCCCCACCACATTTAAATATATTTTTTTGTGAGTAATATGTATTATAGGCATCATAACTCGTTGTTCCCTTATCAGTCTGTGTTTCATGTTCGGAAATTAATATGAAACTGACGAAAATTAGAAATAAATATAAAACGTACTGCCCTCTGGTGGCAACTCCATGTTTGATATCCAGATTTAATTGTTCTTTATGTTTTTGTTTTTATATAAAGCTCATAGTTATTAAATATTTTGTTTTTATGACAAAGCTACCAAGGCTATCTTCGCCCATCTAATGATCTACACCACCTTACCATCAGTTAGCCAAGTTCATGAGTTGACTGTGACTCTTTTAATGCACTCACAAGTTAAAGTGTGAGGAATATTTAATTGTGTCGCTGGATTATTTATTAAGATAACAGAAAAATAATAGCAAAACAGAACAAATAAGATTCAGGTTTCTTGCTGCTAAAGCAAAACAGTAGCCAATGAGTTTTTATCTTCTTTCTGTTATAGCACAACAGTAGCCAATGGTAGTCAATTTTGTTTCTGATATAGCAAAACAGTAGCCAATGATAGTCAATTTTGTTTCTGTTATAGCACAACAGTAGCCAATGATAGTCAATTTTGTTTCTGATATAGTAAAACAGTAGCCAATGATTTTCAAGCGTGTTCTTGATATAGTAAAACAGTAGCCAATGATTTTAACGAAATCTGTAACATATAGTCCTAGTAAGTACCTCTCTGTAACATACAAACGACGTGGTAGTACAAAAACCTAGTGGTAGGAAACGGCAGTAATTATTTTTTGTACTAAAACAGTTATGCCTTAAACGTGGGCCCGGCATGGTCAGGTGGTTAGGGCCCCGGCATGGCCAGGTGGTTAGGGAGCTCGACTCGCAATCTGCGGGTTCGAATCCCCGTCACACCGAACATGCTCGCCCTTTCAGCGATCAATCCCACTATTCGTTAGCAAAAGAGTAGCCCAAGAGTTGGCGGTGGGTGGTGATGACTAGCTGCCTTCCCTCCAGTCTTACACTGCTAAATTATGGACGGCTAGCGCAGATAGCCCTCGTGTAGCTTTGCGCGAAATTCAAAAACAAACAAACAAACAAGCCTTAAACGTTTGTTAGAATAATCTTCGACGATCATTGGATATTTAATTGACGCACTTACTTCTGAAATGGAACGCTCGCTCTTGGTTGTCAGATCGAATTTCTATACTTGTAGAAGAAAGTTTAAACTCACTGGCTACTGTTTTCCGGTAGCGGTAAGAAGCTTGAAACCCATTGGCTACTGTTTTACTATATCAGGAACACGCTTGAAAATCATTGGCTACTGATGAGTTTTGACATTCAAAAATAGGTTTGAGAGACGCGAGTGAGTTAGCAGCGCCGGTTGGTTTTGTGGTAAACAGCATGAACGAGGTCAAAACGTACGATCTGTTGTACATGAAAATATATCTACAATATACTTACCTTTGCTCCTTGGTCCAGGTAAACTGACGTCATACCCATTAGAGGAACGCCTGCGTAGCCTGCAATAAGAGACGAGAAGAATGACACGGGCCGGTCTACGAAGTTTAACATCACGGCGGGACTGTTACTTTCTATTGCCTCACATAACGCACTTATAGTTCCTTGAATATTGTTCGGTAGAGTGACCCATCGGGCCAGGAGCGTCACGTTTTGGGCAGTTGGCTTGTCAATCTCTCCCATAGCCCGTCGGAGCACACGACCGAGCTGCGGACCTGAGGCCGTGGGAAAGGTTGCGAGAAAGGGCAAAACGAGCCCTGTAACGTGCCCGACCAGAAATAGGAGTAATACCATTGTTTCCTCTGGTAGAGATCGCATGGGTTAACCGGCAAAACAGTGCACGTACCAGCCCCAGGCACTCTGAACAGGCAAGGGGGTCCATTCAGTGAAACCTAACTATACATACCAGAATCAGTTATACCTACAGCCGAAAAAAATAAAATAAATAGGAACAAGACAGTACTCCTTCGTGGGGCCAGCGTTCGAAAAATAAACAGATCTCGCTTCTAAAACACATGGCGAACTATCTGTGACTTAAGAGAGAACACGAGCTGCTTGGACAGACTGCTATCTCATCCACGCATGCTCCAACATCGCTCGAGCTATAATCGATACGAGCTCCGAGTAGAAATTTTCTTGGAGTTGAACTACAATGACGTTTCCAATGTGCCAAGTTGTTACGACCTGCTACTGACGCTCATTTTCCGCAGAACTATTAACGTTTTTATAATCAAAGTAGAGAGAGAGAGACTCATTCCATAATTCCGGGGATTTCTTTCAACCATCAAAATTTCGACCTTTTTATTCTACCCCTTAAAAAGTTTATTCGCAATAGACGTTCGTTGAAAAGATTTTACGCCTGAGAAATTACAAAGTTAAGAAGCTTCAGACACATCCAAATCGAGAAATATCGATCATTTGAGCGAAAATTAACCGGAGTGAATGTATTTCGACACGATGTGAAGGCTACCTAAAATTAATATATACAACTTGAAACAGTCACAAACTTTATATGTTTGTTTGTCAGTAATCATAGCTATTATCGGCATTTTTCGAGGGTGGCTGGGGATAGGGGGAAATGGATGTTTTTTGTGCAAGTGAGTGGTTATATAATAAAGTTAAAACGGCCAATAAGGTTAGAACACATGTAAAGATGACTGGTAATTAAACCTATTTTTTAACCGATGTTTGCGTTTTCTTCAGAGCTTCGACATAAAACGTACTAAAACTAATTTTTAAGGTTTTTTTTTCTCCGTTCTGCCATGATAAAATCTAGAGATATAAGTTTGAAAAACTGCCATAATTATGCCAATTTTGACGTATTCCCACTCGTTTCAGCTAGGGAAAATGGATGCCCTCAGGAAAGCTTGATACAATAACCGCCTCCTTATACTAAGGTGATAAAACGGTCACCTCTTATAAAGTTCTAACCTATTAATATTTGTACTGTTCTATACTAAATGAATCTATTCCTATAAACTCTTCATTATTTCTAAGGTGATAAAACGGTCACCCCTTACCCTTATAAAGTTCTAACCTATTAATATTTGTACTGTTCTATACTAAATGAATCTACTAAAAAATTTTAAGGTGTAAAACGGTCTATTCCTATAAACTCTTCATTATTTCTAAGGTGATAAACGGTCACCCCTTACAATCAGCCAATCTAATTCTGATCTACTCCTATCTTAACAATATAGTGTGTAATTATAGTGTATGCTTGTTTTAACGATGTATCGAAATGAACATTGTCAATTCTCATGCATCCGAGGACATATTAAAGTATCCAAGCTGGTCTGATGAGCTCTGGTATAAAGCGAAATGCGCCGTTGGCAATGGATAGATTGTTTGTTTGTAATTAAGCACAAAGTTATAAAGTGGGCTATCTGTGTTATGCCCACCACGGGTATCGAAACCCGAATTCTAGCGTTGTAAGTCCGCAGACATACCGCTGTGCCACTGGGGGGCGGCAAGGGATTGACATAGTGTAGTTGAAATACTATTATATACTTTTTTCTCAGAAAAACTCTAGAGGATCGAAAATAGAAAATGTTTTAAAATAAAAGAAGCTTAATGCTACTGTCTCATTTCAAGAATAATAATAAAATATAGTCAGACGCACTGTTATAAACTTTTTAAATAATATATTCTGAGCGTTGGTGTATTTGTGTATAGCATCTGATGTAGGCCTAAAAACAAAATGTTGTATAAAAAACTGTAATTTCTTGAATGTGTTTGAGAGAAGCTGTCCAGTTATTTTTTTAATTTTTATACTGTTTAATTACTACCAATTACTAATTAAACTATTGTCCATTTCTGTTTAACTACTACCAATTACTAATTAAATTATTTGTCCTTTCTGTTTAATTACTACCAAATACTAATTATATATTTTCATATAAAATTTGAATATTTTATATCAAATTATTTCTCATTTCTCTTTATTTCACACTGTACCATATCGTTGAGGTG
>NW_013742881.1:0-4425 GCF_000517525.1 Limulus polyphemus
TGAACAAGTAAAATAAACAAATAAAAATTATCCCTACTTTGGCTCTGGCTAATATAATTACAGTGATTTGCAAAGGTAGGAATAAAATGTTTTAAATTTTAAGTAACTCGGTTTTTGTAGTTTTGACTTTCTTGTTTCAATAGTTTTTGTAGCATTAAAACTTTCTATATCACTATAGCTAGCTTGGTTACATATACATCAATCCCTGCTTATACTTGTTTGTTTCCTTTTTATTACCTATATTTTTGTGCTCCAGCAATATCAATCGTGGGATGTATGTATACCTGATTGATTTTATTACTCATCAGGATCTCTACCAACCTACCCTCAAATCTAATTATATGCCCAAAGTAGTGCATTGTCTGTCTTATATATATATACTATAGCTAGCTAGATTATGTATATATCAATCCCAGCTGCCAGAGGTGGACCGTACCCTGTACAATGAATCAGCCATGAGTGGGTTAATAAAAAGTATCCCAAGAGTCGATGGTGGGTGATGTCATTCGGTTGCCTTCCCTGTTATCACTAGTTTAAAATAAGGGATGGTGCAGATAGCTCTAGTAGCTTTGTGATAAAACAAACAAAAGCATCACAGACAGGCCTGATACATTAGACAAGTTTGAATTTTACTTTCTGTTGTGCAGTGAAACTTTAGGACTACATTTTGAGGTTATTTATTTATTTATACTTGTTAATGTTACAATAACAGTGAATCTACCATTTCTTACTATCACATACTGGTGGTTTTATGTCGTTTTTGTAAAGCTTTATGCTTGATCAAAATAGTTTTTAGTCTAATCATTATTCTTTGTGTCATAGGTTTTGATAAATTTCACGGAGTAAAAGCTTTTTTTTATTTTTCTTTTTTTTTTTTCACTGATAGTGGCAGTAGTGGCCAAAATCAGCTGAATTCTCTATGTAACATAGGTGTGGGAAGTGACAATGATACATTTCAGGAAGTTGTGTGTGTTATTGACTTCTGATGAAAAGCAGTAGTTTGAGTTACTTGAACTCTTATCGTATTAATAGGTCTTTCGATGCTTTAACTCTTATTTAACTCTTATTGACTTCTGATGAAAAGCAGTAGTTTGAGTTACTTGAACTCTTATCGTATTAATAGGTCTTTCGATGCTTTAACTCTTATTGACTTCTGATGAAAAGCAGTAGTTTGAGTTACTTGAACTCTTATCGTATTAATAGGTCTTTCGATGCTTTAACTCTTATTTAATCAGGGATAGATTTTTCTGCTGTACTGATTGTTACATTCACTTTGAGATGAGGTTCTAATTTTTTGTTCCAGTGAAGTCCATGGTTATGCGTCTTGTCTAACAAATGGAAGTTAGCTAGCTGTGCCAAAACATCTTGCAACAAAAACAAAATGCTAAATTTTGTGTGATTAAATCTCAGACCTGTTACTTTAGTGCTTCTTCTCTATTGTTATGTGTCATGTGTAATAACTTATCTGTAGCTATACTGGACCAATTTTGACCAAAAACTGAATTAATTTAGCTGGTTCACTCAAATAAATCACACATGCATTTTTGATTTTTATTGTTTTTCATCTTTAGAATTACTATGATAAACTGCAGCTTCTGAGACAGTGTAACAAAAAGCTGTAACACTGTCTTTTCACAGACAGTGTAACAAAAAGCTGTAACACTAGTCTTTTCACGAGACAGTGTAACAAAAAGCTGTAACACTGATCTTTTCACTAGTTTTAGCAGCATTATTTGCTTGATTCATTCTATTGGTGGTTTTGAAGTGTCATTTTGCAAAAGTTTAATCTTCTCTCTGCGTTTCTTTTTCTGTGTTTGACACTGGAAACACAGTTCTTTCCATCAGCCATCTTTTTCTTAAGTTCACTGTATGTACTATTTGAGATACCTGTATTTTAACTGCTACTTTTTAGTTATGTTATATTTTTTATAGACTTCACAAAGTAGTAAAATATGTAAAGAAAATTTTTTATTCTGCACTCTTTCTGAAAAAAAAGTAGTATTTCAGACTCACACCTCACCTATATAGACTTGCAATCTGTGAGCCTCAGGTTCGCATTCCCGTCCCACCAAACGTGCTCGCCCTTTCAGCCATGGAGCATTATAATTGGATGATCAATCCCATTATTAATTGGTAAAAGAGTAGTCCAAGAGTTGGCGGTGGGTTGTGATGACTAGCTGCCTTCCCTCTAATCTTTCACTACCAAATTAGGGATGGGTAGTGCAGGTAGCTTTTGTGAAAAATTCAAAACAAACACTTGTATACAACAGGAGCTTAGTTCCAGAATTGTTTGTACATTTGTAGTTTTTTGTTTTATTTTGTGTGATTGCTAGTGGTTAGGGAGTAAAATTGTTTGTTCTTCTCTCCTGTTGATGACTTGTAAACTTACAGTAAACTCTCCTGTTGAGGTCTTGAAAACTTACCGTAAACTCTCCTGTTGATGACTTGTAAACATACAGTAAACTCTCCTGTTGATGACTTGTAAACTTACAGTAAACTTTCCTGTTGATGACTTGTTAACTTACAGTAAACTCTCCTGTTGACGACTTGTAAACTTACAGTAAACTCTCCTGTTAACGACTTGTAAATTTACAGTAAACTCTCCTGTTGATGACTTGTAAACTTACAGTAAACTCTCCTGTTGACAACTTGTAAATTTACAGTAAACTATCCTGTTGACGACTTGTAAACTTACAGTAAACTCTCCTGTTGACGACTTGTAAACTCTCCTGTTGAGACTTGTAAACTTACAGTAAACTCTCCTGTTGACGACTTGTAAACTTACAGTAAACTCTCCTGTTGACGACTTGTAAACCTTCATTAAAAATATTTATTTTGCTGCAGTTACCTACTTTGCATATCTGATATATCCATAGAAAAAAACTTTGAATTATCATACTATCTTTTGATACATGAAAACAAATACCACAAGAAATTCAAACTTTTTAGAGCTAGTGTATCTAATCAACAACACCTTAGGTGTGAACAAACGTGTGGCCAAAAAAAAAGGATTGAGCATGCGACTTAAAGGAATGAAATCAAAATTGGCGACCAAACAATATATATGGTGGTAGTTTTCATCTGTAAAACAGTGTTAATAACTTCCTTTATAGTAATGCCATTTACAGTTTCCCGTCATCACCCACATGCACTCGGTACAGCTGTATCAAGACTCAGAATTTATGCTAATTGCTTAAGTTAATATCATGTGATACTAAATGCTCTTTAATTGGGAGAATTTCATAAAATTTAGCAAATATGTGCTTAAAAGTTGGCAATGAATAATCAATAATAACCGTCCACCCGTATGATTCTTTTGAAAACTTGATTTAGAAACTGCTAATCTAATTTGCTTGGCCTAACCAAAACTTTTATATCTGCAAGTTCTTTCACTTTATAGTTTTACTGCTCTAAATCAGCCGTCTTTAATCCGAATGACAAGAAACGATAAATAATAATAAACACTTTAGACCGATAGCTCATATGACATTTTGTGTAGGCATTCACAAAAATTTGGTCAAAATTGAGTAATTTTGTCGAATAACTTTGCACATTTGGCTTATATTTAGACCAATTTTGACCCCTAACTGTAGGCTGTAAAGATTTGTCAGTGTATCAAAGTTTAAAAATATCCATGAAAGTTAAGTATATTTTCTATGAAATAAATTTTCCGTACTTACATTGGAAATAAAAAGGAAGAAACTCAATCAAAATTGGCGATTTTATATCTCGTGTATTCCGTAATGGATTACCTTGAAATTTGGTATCTGAAGTAAGGGTCCAGTAGGGCAGGTCCACTTAAAATATGTGATAGTCTGGATTATCACAGTCCAAGCTGGAGAAATTGGGAAATTGCTAAACTATCACTCCTGTTAACAACACACAGTGTGTCCTGCAGTTTGTTTTGGCTGCAAGACACACTTCTGCATGTCTTGATTTTTTTAAGATTTTGTAATAAGTTAATTTATTTAAATTTTCATATGTCAGAACCTTTATGTAATAGAGTAATATAATTCAAGAGCATGATGATATATCACTTATTTACTAATTAAGTAATCCTTCAACATTTGGAAAACGTGCTTGTTTACTTCTCAAGTAATTTATCATCATGTGCAAAACACCCTTTCACTGGTAGAGTTATTATCAACATGTTGTAGAAGTCAGGTTTGTACTGATTCAGTAAATCATCAATGTTTTAAAAACTCGTTAAGTTACTAACACTGTTTGAATAATTTAAGGCAGTAGTGTACAGCCTAAAGTAATCAATATGTGTTTGTGTGTACAGCTCTTTAACTCACTTGGAGGACACAAGACTCCATACAACCTAATCTGTAGGCTATATGTGTGTGAGTACAGCTCTTTAACTCACTTGGAGGACACAAGACCCCATACAACCTAATCTGTAGGCTGTGTGTGTACAGCTCT
>NW_013742882.1:0-4450 GCF_000517525.1 Limulus polyphemus
GTATATAACACCGTGTTTTCTCAGTTTGTAGTTAGTATATAACACCGTGTTTTCTCAGTCTGTGGTTAGTATATAACACCGTGTTTTCTCAGTCTGTGATTAGTATATAACACTGTGTTTTCTGTCTGGAAAACTGTTGAGAGCTAAAGAACTATTATAGTAATCTGAGCTTAAACTTCAAATTCAAGTTGATTCAACGTTTGCTTTTAATCTTAATTTTAAAGGACAACACACTTGTTTTACCATGTGAAAACTTGTACCTAATCATTTGTCAGACGTTTAGTTATAGTCAGACAAAATCAAAGTTCTCTGCTATGCATCTTAGTGAGCCTCTAGTTATACTGCGGTTACCATCCAATAACTCTGAGAGAAATCTGAATCAGAAATACTACAATGTGTAAAATGGGCCATAAAAATATAATTGTTTGTTTGTAATTAAGCACAAAGCAACAGAACGGGCTATCTGTGCTCTGCCCACCACGGGTATCGAAACCCGGTTTCTAGCATTGTGAGTTCGCAGACATACCGTTGTGCCACTGGGGGCAGGAAAGCAATGTGTAAGAACAAGGATCTATCCGAATTTCAAAAAGACTTTAATATTTAGTTGTCTGTTTATTAGGAGCATCATTGTAAAAAAACTCATTTCTTTTATCAACAATTCATTTGTCATCAAGGTCTATTCAAACATAGCAATCAATTTGTTTGTTGAATTTTGCACAAAGCTACTTGAGGGGTAGATGCCCTAGCCGTCCCTAATTTATAAGCGGTAGACTAGAGGGGAGGCAGTCAGTCAACACCACTTACCACCAAGTCTTGGGATACTTTTTACCATCGAAAAAAGGAATTGATCATCACATTATAACATCTCATGGCTGAAAGGGCGAGCATGTCGGTGACGGGATTCGAACCCGCGATCGGCAAAATTGCGAGTCGAATATCTTAATCACTAGGCCACACCAGGACCTAGTGGCAATAAAAAAATGAATATGCCTGCCTCTAAGACATCCTATTATTCTCAATAACTGAGACTACCGTAGCCTAGTAGTTAGGGCACTCGACTCACAATCTGAAGGTCGCGGGTTTAAATTGCCGTCATCGAACATGTTCGACCTTTCAGCCATGGGGTGTTATGATATTGCTGTTAATCCAACTATTTATTGGTAAAAGTGTAGCCCAAGAATTGGCGGTGAGTGGTGTTGGCTAGCTGCCTTCCCCCTAGCTTATAACTACTAAATTAGGGACGGCTAGTGCAAATAGCCCTCGTGTAGCTTTGCGCGACATTCAAACCAAACCAAACTTAATAACTGGTGTCTGACTGAGTAAAAATATTATTATACAAACTTCAGTCGATTAACATTGGCAGAACAGTAATGTAACATTCCACTATGCTTGAAATATCCGATGTTGATGTGAGACACACAAGAATGACTTTGAGCATCTTCCTTAACCAGTGCAACCACCGGATCCTTCTCCGGTTGGACATCTTCCTTAACCAGTTCAACCACTGGATCCTTCTCTGGTTGGACATCTTCCTGAACCAGTGCAACCACCGGATCCTTCTCTGGTTAGACATCTTCCTTAACCATGGTTAAGGAAGATGTCTAACCGGAGAAGGATCCGATGGTTGCAATGGTTATGGAAGATGTCTAACCAGAGAAGGATCCGGTGGTTGCACTGGTTCAGGAAGATGTCTAACCAGAGAAGGATCCAGTGGTTGAACGTTCAACTACTGGATCCTTCTCTGGTTAGACATCTTCCTTAACCAGTTCAATGCTGGATCCTTTTCCGGTTGGACATCTTCCTTAACCAGTTCAATGCTGGATCCTTCTCTGGTGTAACGTCTTTAGGTCATCATATGTGAACCAATTACAGACCACGCTTTTCGGTGAATATCTCACAGTCAACTATATTATCCCAGTGAAGAGTGGTTCAGTCTGACAATAAGTGGAAATTCGAATACAATAAATTATCATTTCAATTAGGGGAACAACTCTTGAGAGAATTATAAAACTGTCCTGTTGTGTAAGGTAATCCCGAATCATTTTATTGATTAAATAAAACTCGTAATCACAATAAACTTCCGTAATGGTTCTACTGTTTAACTATAACTTGGTGTTATGAGGGTACCCAAAACGAAATATTATAATGAATATTTTACAATCACTATTTTAGACTACAATTTTCAATTTAAATATTATGTTTTGTACACCTTAACAGATGTCGAAGCTATTTAACACATAAGTAATATATATATATATAATAAATGTGTATTTATTATCATATTTTTATACAGATACGCCAAAGTTATCTTTCTGTGCATACAAGGAATATTTTTCTTTTCACGAAGGGGAGAAAACCGGAGCTGCCACCTAATAAAACATATTTTCATATAAACTTTTCTAGTGATTTCTTCAGAACTGAGAAAAATATATTACTATTGTTTAACACGTTTTAATATAAAATTGACTTCAAATAGTAAAGAGTTGAAAATAGCCCAGGGTACCATTTTTACCAATTCTTGTTTTATAAATATTCATGTTTTCATTGTTCCCTGTAAGTCAAAAGATTATAATATTTGATCTCATTTATATATTTTTGAGTCATTAATTGTAAGTATATTTTTGAAAATTGTGTCTTATGACTTTTTTTTCTATGTAGGACTGGATTTCGAGACAACAATTGATCATGATGGTTCTGTTCGTCAACATCAGTCTGGCCATCATGTTCTTCAAGCTCTTGACGTAATCTCGACCCAGAGATAATGTGCTTGAAGTTAGTACGTTTGAGACTTTGCTGTTGCTGAGGAGGTCATCATTAGCCCACACTCGGAAGCAAGGTTTTTATTTCTCACTGCTTCCACGTTCTATTTTGTTTGTCTCAGTTCTTTGGAGGAGTAACTTTAAGGAGTTTGGCCTAGTCCTTCGCAAGAGCAACTTTAAGGAGCTTGGCCACTGACAGGAGAACTGATTAAAGTTTACAGGAACTTTAAATAATCGAATATTAACATCATGTTGTGATCTCCAATTTTTGTATTAAAAATTATACATCAACCAATTCCCATGAATAGGGTGTATTTGAGAGTTACGCTTTGTTGCAGGGACTTGACACAGTTATCACCTTAGTTTCCAATGTGAAACGAAAATGGTAGGATATTAAAATTCAATGTATTTAAAAAATGTTGGGTTCCCATAAAAATTCTTTGAATTAGTTATATTATCTATATCAGGTTGAAGAGTATACAAAACGTTTATTTTAAAGCACGGTTTAGGTGAAATATTATATATATCAAGATTTTACTTGCAATCTAGTGTACTACTTTTTTTAAAGTAAATGTGTTAACACTAACGATGATTGGTGCAGAGATAAATATATTGCTTTTTAACTTCTATAGAGAATGAAAGAAGAATGTTTTATTACGATGAATTTTGTTTGAAAAGACAAAGATATGTTTGGAAAACGAAATGGTGTTATAATTTGTCTATTTTTTACTGAGTGAAACTCGGTATTACTTCTAACTCGGACCATTTTAAAGGCTGCTCTCACAGTGAGAAATCAATTCTATCACGCACTGTGTATTATGAGGACCAAGGTATACTCACAACATATTCACTTTGATATCACAGCCAGTTACATAATCAAAACAGAAGAATTTTAGGTCGAACGATTTTCAGATCCTGGTTCCTATAACTAGTGGTGGTTTTGTTTTAAACGTTCTTTTTTTTAACGTTTTGTTCCAAAACTCCAGCGTTAGTGCCTTTATTAGATTTGAAAATTTGGGTATGACTTGCTTATTACATCAGTAACATGCTTCATAAACAGATTAAGTTACAGCTAGAAGGTGTGGTGGGCAAGTCGACAAGAAACGTTAGTCCAATTCTTGTAATGTGTAATCTATTTTGTAAGTACAGAGAAACGAAGGTGCTATTAAAGTACCAGCTGGTTGCCTTGATAGGTTTTGTATGTTTGAAAGTCGACAAGAAACGTTAGTCCAATTCTTGTAATGTGTAATCTATTTTGTAAGTACAGAGGAACGAAGGTGCTATTAAAGTACCAGCTGGTTGCCTTGATAGTTTTTGTATGTTTGAAATAGTTAAAACTTATCCATAAATATAATCTAACCAAAGAAAGTTAAGATGCTGCTGTTTTAAAGGTGCAGGACTAGCGTCCACAGAAACACACATTTTATGCGCTTATTAAACGATAAATTTTATTGTGTGTTTCAGTACTTTATATTTTATGCGTAGTTATATATTAAAGTTTTCTTTTTTCACAGAATGCATGGAATGGGTTGATGAGTGAAAATAAAGGAAAATAATACTCAAAAGTTTTTGTTCGAGCTCGAAATATCACTCTATTTACTACACTATTAAACCTCGAGGAAAGTAAAATATTCCAATCCATTGAAATTGGTACAGAAAGTAAAACATTTTTATACACCGAAGCAAAGTTG
>NW_013742883.1:0-5524 GCF_000517525.1 Limulus polyphemus
TCCATTTTCTGACAGGACTGATTCTATTTGTTGTTCTAAGTTCCATATTTTCTATCCATTTTCTGACGGGACTCATTCATGATGGTAGTCCCCCCGGTGGTTCAGCTGTAAGTCTGAGGGTTTATAATGTTAAACATTTGGGTTTCGATACCCATGGTGGGCAGAGCAAATATAGCTCATTGTGTAGCTTTCTGCTTAACATAAAAACAAACAAACAATCATGATGACAAAAACCTGCATTTCCTGCTCTCACTTTTTTCTATATTTCATTATTGTCGGATGTACAAGACTATTTACATTAAGAGTTATTATTTAGTTTATTTAGTGATTTAATATTTAATGATTATTTAGTTTTCATAACAAGAATGTTAAAAGTTAATTATTTTAAAAGTGATAGTTATGACAAGTTTGGTTGCGTAACTCGGTAGGAGACGTACGTTTTATGTGTAGTTCAAATGTTGTAGTATCGTTGACGTCATCTTTCTCGAAACCTCCAAGTTTTTCTCGGTATATGAGTATTGTTTCTAATAGAGGGCTAGATATTTCTAGAATTTTCTGTCGCGTGTTATAAATACGTGCATATACATAAAACGTTAAGTTAGTGAAAGTGAAGCTAGACTGCGTGATTGTTAGTTTATTCGTAACGGGTGATATTCTAGAATGAGTTTCACAGTTTAATAGAGATAAGGAGAACAATTTGTCTCATCAAAGGGTGTTCTAGAATAATTGAATCAGCCTCTGTGAACTTTCAACAAGAAAATTGAGTTACTGTGATATCCTATAGTGTAAATAATTTTGTACATACGTTTGATTTGTTTTGAATATATTATTTTGAAACAAGTGGATTGTGTGCTGTTCATTTATTGTTCGAATTTATCGCCAACAAATCACTGACACCTACTGTAATGAATCTGGGCTCTATACAAATCTAACACTAATTTCTCCTTTCTACTCCTGCAGCTGTAATCTTAAGATGCAGGTATAAATTATGAGAAAATAAACATTGTTAAGGTGTGGAGTGACACGCCATTCATCCCTCTGTCTTTATTAGGCTCAACTGATGAAAGTCTGGTGCTGTATGTGGTCTGTTTACTTCTCACCTTCAATCGCCCTATCTCCTCATTTTTCTTTCGGCTTGCCCCTTGTTGCTTCAATAAATCACGTTGTAAAAAATCAGGAAATCTACTCTATGAGGCTGGAATGAAGATACATGTCCTTCTACCAAGAGAATTAGAAGGGAATGAGTCAGTTTTCTCTAAGGCTCTGTTCAGCCTTCAATTTGATCAACTCTTCCAGTGTTCCAGCTGCTGGAAAAGAATAGTGATCTTCATTACCGAGATAAGAAGACCACATATAAAATAAAAGAAAGGAAATTATAAGAATTATGGGTAACAAAAATTGGCCAACCATCTTACCGTTACAATAACGATTAAACAAAACACCGAGTATCATTCTCCATCTTTGAGACAAATCAGAAAGTCTCCAGGAAAGATGTAATTTAAGAAATCAACTTCCAGTTACCTCCAGCAAGCAGATAACTAACTGGAAAGAATTAGCAAATTTGAGGGCGCCACTTGTTCGGACGGAGTTTGCTTACCTTATTAGCTATGGTATAATTGAATTTATTTAAGTTCTATCTGTTCCCACGTGACATTACTGCATCGGAAAGTGAGCAAGAAATAAAATCTAATCTCATTTGAAGCTACAAGAAGGAACATAAAATGATAATTTTTCCAATTACTATAAATCCTCATGACACTGACATGTCAAGGTTCATACTTGGAACATTGTAATTGGTGCATTTCTTTTAATTTTTTTTCTGGCAAGGTTTAAAAAAGTCGATATCAGGTAATTCACTTTAGCCTTTCATTTTCCGTTTTTTTATAAAACGTTTAAACACAGATTCGTATACAAGGAAAGTTAAAATGTTTCGAGCTGAAAACTGGATAAACAATTGTTTTGTTTGTTTGTGACATTATTAGAAATTTTGAACTGTCTGTCGTCTGCGTTTACAAGAGTTCTCTTGACTGATACATTTTTTTTTGTATAAAAATTAAGAAATGGCGCTGTCGTTGTCTTTTCAAACACACAGCTTCAGAGTGGACCATCTGTGTTCTGTCCACCAAGAGGAATCGAACCCCGGATTTTAGAGTTCACCTGTCAGGGAACAAAAATAAAAAAAAATATCAAGCACATTTTTTTGTAAGCGAAAGTTTCTTTAAAAAGATTAAATTTAAATAAAACAACCGTTCATTTCACTCTTTGTAATGATAATTTTTCAGGATTCTTTATTTAAAAACAGCAAACTGTTTTTGTTTCAACATTGGTCATTGTGCTAATATTTTAAGATTCTTTATTTAAAAACAACAAACTGTTTTTGTCTCAACATTGGTCATTGTGCTAATATTTTAAGATTCTTTATTTAAAAACAGCAAAATGTTTTTGTCTCAACAGTTTGCTGTTTTTAAATAAAGAATCTTAAAATATTAGCACAAAGACCAATGTTGAGACAAAAACAGTTTGTTGTTTTTAAATAAAGAATCTTAAAATATTAGCACAATGACCAATTTTTTTGTCTCAAAATTGGTCATTGTGCTAATATTTTAAGATTCTTTATTTAAAAACAACAAACTGTGGGAATGTTTCAATATTCTTTACTAAATTGATTTTAGGGCAGCTGCGCAAGTAGGAGCTCGAGAGAAAGCACGTTTCAGGTTAATAACGTTTTATGATCGAATCGGACAAGAGTATCACTAATTATAACAAAAGCTAACCAAAGTGTTCTTATAACAACATTACAGTAGAACGATAAATGGAAATATGGACTTGAAGTTTTAATGATCGAAGTGCTTAATCCGTTGTTTAAGAAAAGCTCAATAAAAGATAGCATATTTAACGAAGGTTTACTGTGTCGTTCTTATATCTAAACGTTTTGTGACTTCCAGGAATAAGATGATTTGGTTTTGATTCCATTATATAATCGAGCCCATTCTGATAACAATAAAAGTATAGGATTTAAATCACTTCCCAGTTGTAGTCCGGAAATAAACTTTTGTCTCGTATTGCTTATCTGTTATTATTTAGGATAAACGGTTACAGCGCCATCTAGTGGTAGAAACAAAGATATCATAGTAATGAGAGAGAAATTTAATTTCATCTAGAATGCTTTCCTATACACGCATTAATAATGATGACTGAAAACTAGGAAGAAAGTTCAAAGTGGAAAGCTTTAAAACTTATTAGTTACAAAAGTGTCGCATCGAACAAGTTGAAACTTAACAAAGAATTTATCAAAATTCCAATAAATGTTTATAAAAGTATACCTCCAGTCTTTTACAGGAAATTATTAAATTACTTCCGCTTTTAAAAGTAAACCTTTATGATCGTATTGTTTGTTTTGAATTTCGCAGAAAAGCTACACGAGAGCTATCTGCGCTAGATGTCCCTAACCTAGCAGTGTAAGACTAGAGAGAGGGGGCAACTAGTCATCACCACCCACCGCCAACTCTTGGGCTACTGTTTTTACCAACGAATAGTGAAATTGACAGTCACGTTATAACGCCCCCACGGCTGAAAGGGCGAGCATGTTTGGTGGGACGGGGATTCGAACCCGCGACCCTCTGATTGCGAGTCGAGCACCCTAACCACCTGGCCATGCCGGGTCCTATTATGTTCGTAGATCTTTACTTTTGAAAAATGTTTCCCTGGAGCGATAGAAAAAGTGATACTGTACACTGGTATCTAAAGAAACGTTTAAAAAACACCAGACGTTACCCTAACAAACCTGAAGTAACATTCTCCACTACAAGTGATACTGTACACTGGCATCTAAAGAAACGTTTTAAAAACACCAGACGTTACCCTAACAAACCTGAAGTAACATTCTCCACTACATTTAATATTTGATATTTTCTGCCATGTCAGTTGCACGTTTCTTCTTTATAGCACATTTAATAAACCTTTCTATTCATTGCTGAGAATCAATATTTCTTCTTTACTGTTATATTACAGTTTTCATTCGCATGAACCTTGTGAGAATTGTTGAAATCACGAGTATCATCTACAGAATAAAACAGATCACAAGTATCATCTACAGAATAAAACAGATCACAAGTATCATCTACAGAATAAAACAAATCACAAGTATCATCTACAGAATAAAACAGATCACAAGCATCATCTACAGAATAAAACAGATCACAAGTATCATCTACAGAATAAAACAGATCACAAGTATCATCTACAGAATAAAACAGATCACAAGTATCATCTACAGAATAAAACAAATTACAAGTATCATCTACAGAATAAAACAGATCACAAGTATCATCTACAGAATAAAACAGATCACAAGTATCATCTACAGAATAAAACAGATCACAAGTATCATCTACAGAATAAAACAGACGTATCCAGAAAGAGAAAGCTTCTATATTTGAAGGGTTGAATTTGTGTTTTGTTTTATTTTGACATAGAAGAACTAATCCTTAACAGACATTCAAAGGATTATAACTTCAGCCAAAGTCTTTTTAAACATAAAGCTCCGAAATTGGCTACCTGGGCTCTGTCCCCCTCGTGGAATGGAACAGTGAAGTCCGGATGCATACTTACAAAGTCATTTCTAATCTATGTTAAATTTGTTTGAGTTTCTGATTTAATTTATACACTTTTAATACACTATTTGCTTGATATTTGACATAAAAGGTTCGTTTTGGATATTTTCACAAAAATCATTATTAGTTATTAATTGTGTATCTTAGTGTCATTCATAGTCAAAAGATTTAAATTTTGTTATCGTTCTTGTGAAATGAATAATTCGTAGATCAATAATTTAATTCAGTTAAATTCACTTTCAACTTATACACAATTTAAAGTTTCGAGTGAGTGTTTAAGAAGTTCGTCTAAAGCTACACAATGGGCTATCTGTGCTCTGGCCACCACGGGTATCGAAACCCGGATTCTAGCGTTGTAAGTCCGCAGACATACCGCTGTGATACTGGGGGGCGAGTGTTTAAGAAGTTCGTCCAAAGCTACACAATGGGCTATCTGTGCTCTGCCCACCAGGGGTATCGAAACCCGGATTCTAGCGTTGTAAGTCCGCAGACATACCGCTGTGCTACTGGGGGGCGAGTGTTTAAGAAGTTCGTCCAAAGCTACACAGTGGCTGTTCGCACAAGACGTCTATCATTTTTAGTTTCTAGACTAGAAGGAGGGCAGCCACTTAATAGCACACACCGTTACTTAACTCTTGGTCTATTCTCATCGAATAGTGGAATTTGACCGTTACTCTTATAACACACTCACGGACGTATAGTGAGGAGCGCGATTTGGCGACAATGAGACTCATATATGGACCCCGGGTTAACCACCTGGAAATATATGGACCCTGGATTAACTCCCTCGCATTATATGGACCCACGGACTAACTACCTGGCATTATAATCACTAAATCATGCCCGGCCCCAAGTTTCGACGTCATCACCGTGGTTTATCTGGGAGTATGAAGGAACATATAACCTGGAGA
>NW_013742884.1:0-4299 GCF_000517525.1 Limulus polyphemus
TGTCTTATTGTAAATGTTTTCTGCTCTCTTGTTTAGACATTGGATTATACAATGTTTTATTGAGTTTGGATGATAGGACTGGAAGTGTAGGTATCTGTTCGTGTAACTGGGTTTTCTGTATACAGTTGTGGTATTTTTCTCTGTTGTCTGCTGATGATTATGTCAAGAAATGATAGGCTGTTTTTTTCTCTATTTCCATGGTGAAATGGATTCTTTTGTCTGTAGAGTTAAGATGTTCTAGGAAGGCTAGTAAATTTTCATGACTGTGGGGCCAGATAATGATGGTGTCGTCAACATAATGTCGGTAGAAACTTGGTTTTATATGTGTGGATGAGAAGGCTCTTTCTTCAGTCTTCCATGAAAATGTCTACTAGGATTGGAGAAAGTGGTGATCCCATGGCTAGACCGTCTGTTTGTTCATAGAATTCCTCATTGTATTGGAAATAAGCTGACTGTAGACAAATAGTCGTTAGTTCCATGATGGCATCTATCTTCATGTCAGTTCTGTGTGGTATAGAGTTGTCATTCAGCAGTTATAGTCTGGTAATCTGAAGGGTTTCTGAGGTTGGAACATTGTTAAATAGGTCTGTGACATCAAAACTGAAAAGAATATCCTGGAATCTGATGTTTAGGTTTCTGTGTTGTTCTATGAAATCTGTCAAGTTGTGAAAGTGATGTTCGGTATTCCCTCATAGTGGAGATAAGATAGGTACCAAGAAGGTAGCTAGTTGATGGCAAGGTGAGTTTATAGCACTGATGATAGGCCTTAAAGGTATATTAGGTTTGTGTACCTCAGGTAGTCTGTTGAGGGGAAAAATTTATCACTGATAATGGTAATATTGTTTCTATTCAAACATATCACAATTAGAAATAATTAAGTAGCTGTTTAGCCAATTCATTTATGTATACTGTTCAAATAGAATAAACATAATAATATTCAGTACATATGATTGGAGTCATCAGAATATTTTGCTGTCACCTACCATACTTATTGAAGAAAATTTTTGTACCTTTCAGATATATAACATAAAAGCACTTTCACAGATGAAAAGTACATTTAAAGAAACTATATAAAAACTACCAGCTTTGTGGTTTCTTTTCTTCTTCAGTCTTCAAAACTTCCCATCAAATGTCTTTTGTTAATGCTACAGGAGCTCCACCAGAAACTTTCCCATGAAACCATAGACTACTTTATTCACTCTATTACATCATGAAAGTCTAATTCTTGCTTTATCCAATTACAATGAAACTTTCTCTGTAGCTATTTCCAAAGCTATGCTCGATTAGTAATATTCAAACCACTTGGTGTGACATAGAAGAGTGAACAAATGCTAGGTAGAAAAAAAAAGGAACTAGGAAAATGCTAAAAATTAAGGAATGGATAATATATTTTCATGGAGTGATATTTTCTTAGCAAACATAAAGCTACTTTTTTGAGATGGGTTGAAAAACTTCAAAGAAATTGATAAGTAGGTTGTTTACAACCAAACTCTTTGGGGCTGTGCAGAAATGATAAATAATTGTTAGAAAATAACAAAACACAGTAAGAATTTAACATAAAATTGACTTAGAACTATGTGACTCAAAACATGTAATGTTTAAAAAAAAAGTTTCTGATGGCAAAAAATATCAAAAGATAAAAGAAAATTCTGACTTTAGTTACAATAATTTAGGATTAATTTACATTTTCATCCTAAACTGTTAAAAATGTATCATACACAAAATCTGTAATGAGCTAAAAATATGATTAATAGTGTTCCATGGGTTTCTTCATAAAAATTTCCACAACACTAATGAAACTAGTGAATTTTGGTTGATGAAAATAAACATTTCTTCCTTATATTAATTATAAATCAGCAAAATACTACACAGTGACTACTTAGATTATTAGTAAATGCAGGTGAACATCAGTTATATCTGCTTAGTTCTTAGAATCAAGCTTAAGATTTTGTAAGAATACAACTATATGAAGGCAATAAATCACATGGTGATGAAAATGATGTATACAACTACATTTAAGAAATTGAGCACATGGATGCTTTAGGTGAATCTTCACTGTACAAAAGGACATTAAACTTCACTCGTTAGAGGTAGAGAATAAGATTATCATGAGTATAAAATTAGTCATCAATTTGTACACAACAATGTTCTAGTGAGATGTAAGCCAATAATGTATTATTTTGAATCAGTAAAATGTTAATTCCACATATCACTATACTTATTACATGTTCATTTGTAATTGCACATTAGGCAAAAAAAACATTATGTTTGTGGTAACAATACCAAAAAGAATATTGTATGTATGTATGATTTAAATCTTATTTTTATTAAACATTATTACATTGCACTGTAGCATACAATAGAATGTACTTCAGTCATTCTATGAAATCATGAATTAAGTTAATTTCTTTTTTTTACTTTTATACCTGTTCATTTAGCAAATGATTTCTTCTTATAGCATATTTATTACCCATAAGGCCTATAGGCAAAAGTACTTATTTCTAATACAAAGATGCTCAAATAGACTTTCAAAAATATACAACAGGAAAGTAGTAACTGTAGCTATTTTATACTTACCATTCCAAATATTCTTATTAATAATATTTAATAGTACTTTAGAGAATAAACATTCATTAACACAGACAGACCATATATTATATATACTAATTCTCTTCTGTTACAAAATTACAAAATTGAAATTAATAAAACAATAAATCAAATCAGCACTGAAGAAATGGATAACTAATACAGATGAAACTGAAAATCTATTTATAGTATATACACGAATATAAAAATAAAACATTATGAAAATTTAAAACAAATTCAAGTGAATATTTATAAAAATTATTATATAGTAAATATTTCTAAAGTGTACTTAAAATATTGTATATTCAATACATATTTGTGTATAATTATGTATATATTTATTATTAATATTAGACTGAGCTTAACTCCCTAGAGTACACACATCCGAACTCAAGTCAATTTTGTAGACAAATCATAATATGTATTCTAAAAGTTTTCATAATTTGTAAATTCAAAATTCAACAAATTCATTACAATGTCAACTTTTTTTGCCTGATATAATTTCAAATTAATTCAGATCAAAGTTATGTTCTATTGATTGGTTCATTACAAAAATTGCCCATGCAAACAAGAGTGAAAACATTTCTAATAATTTAAACATATAGTTACATTCTCTGGACATTTTTGAAATAAAAGTGTAAACATTTTAATTTGGAACTTTTTTCTAGGATTATTCAAGTAACATCAAAACATTTTTTTTCTCTGCGCCTTATGAAAGTTATATTGCAATCACAGCCTATTTATACATAATCAACCACATGGTATGTTTTATAATATTATTACATATAATATAAAGTCCATTGTAGAAGAAAATGCATAGGTCAGGTTTTAATTTTGTTACTTTTAATAAAATGACCAACACTTGCAAATTTTAACACAAATTAACTTTATTTTTGTTTATTGAAAATCAATTATTACATTTACATTTGTAATTTATTACATGGTTAAAAGGTTGACATGACTAAGTGGATAAAGAATACCGCTTCACGGGTGTTTATCCGGGATCAAGAATTGCCAGTGTCAGTCAAATCCATCAAGACACAAATTCAGGAAATATAACACATACACAAAATAAAAAAGTAAATTTATAGTTTAAAAACTGAAATACCCGTTACTGATGGGGAATGTTTAAACTTAATTAAAACAATGTAAGTTTAACACCAATCATATATTTCAAAGTAATAACTTGAAAATAAATTTTATCTCAAAATTTTAACAAAGCTTCTTCATAAACAACATTTGCAGTTTGCTTTCTATCTACCAACATGTAAAGATTTTGAGGTGATCCCACTCTTGAACATCCTACATCTCATTGACCATGAAAAAAAAATTGTTTGTTTGAGAAACAGTCCAGCAACTTTCATATTTTAAACCTTGAATCCATTTAGAATATTCAACATTGTCTAAAGCATCAACAAGCTTTACAAAATAGAAATTAAGTTCAATTTTGACCCCCTCAGAACATTCCCTATAGCTCATAGTGCTTACATATAAATTTTGGTTGAGATTGGCCCAATAGGCTTGGCAGAGTTAGGGTGCAAACAAACACACATTTCATCTTTATATACACCTGGAAAAAAGTTAAGCACCCCCAAATATTTTTCAGGATTGCTTATTGAAAATAAGGTTTAATTTTCATGATGTTGTGCAATGTTCATAATTTCAAACATAATTAAAAGGATGTGAGCGTTCAGGTGTGACATTTAAATCAGG
>NW_013742885.1:0-7395 GCF_000517525.1 Limulus polyphemus
GAAATGTTGTGACGATGTTGTCGTACCTGAAATGTTGTGACGATGTTGTCGTATCTGAAATGTTGTGACGATGTTGTCGTACCTGAAATGTTGTGAAGATGTTGTCGTACCTGAAATGTTGTACCGATGTTGTCGTACCTGAAATGTTGTGACGATGTTGTCGTACCTGAAATGTTGTGACGATGTTGTCGTATCTACAACATTTCAGAGACGACTACATCGTCACAACATTTCAGAGACGACAACATCGGCACAACACTTGAGGTACGACAACGTCGGTACAACATTTCAGGTATAACATCGGTACAACATTTCAGGGACGACAACATCGGTACAACATTTCAGGTACGACAACATCTTCACAACATTTCAGGTACGACAACATCGTCACAACACTTCAGAGACGACAACATCGTCACAACATTTCTCACTTCTGAACAATGAAGAACCAGTGCTGTTTAAACACTATTCATGTACCAATAACACATTTACTCAACTTTTTGAAAAACCGGAAAAAAAACACACACACACTATACAACACTATAGAAGTTTGAGTAATCTCATAAACCAAAGTAACAAGTACAGTGATAATATCAAATATTGATAGGAAAGTTAAAACAACAAAAATAAAAAGCACAGTTTATCTAAACGAAGAAAACCCATGAGGTGTGTTAAAGAGAATTATTTTCTTAAGCCTCGTCTACCACGTGGGATCGACCACCTATGTACGCTTGACAACAATGTGTTGGAAACCCATTAAGCCTCGTCTACCACGTGGGATCGACCACCTATGTACGCTTGACAACAATGTGTTGGAAACCCATTATTATAATACTTGCTGGAGGCAGAAGTAATTTTCCTGAGTGAAAAAGGAACGCTCTTTTATTTGTTAACGAGGAATATCGAAGCTGTAGTTACATTTAGAATACTTTGATGATCAATATTAAAAATATTATGTTTAAGAAAACAATACAAAAAACTATTTATTTAATGGTTATAAAGGGTTCGCGATTTAAGATAGGAAACGTATATTTAGCTGTTTCTGGGGGTCTCAACACCCCAAGGTCGTCCGGCAAATCTCAATTATCGTCCTTTATCGTCACATTACTTGAAATAAGTATTTCACAAACCATTTTATATTTGTAGTTTATCAAAAACTTGTCGAATTATCAGAATTGGTACAACACTTCAGAGACGACAACATCGTCACAACATTTCAGAGACGACAACATCGTCACAACATTTCAGAGACGACAACATCGGTACAACACTTCAGAGACGACAACATCGGTCAGTAAGTAAGATCAGTGTTGTAACATACAGTGACTGATAAATGTAACAGTGTTTAAACCACACTGGGTTACTTCTGAACAATGGAGAAAAACCCTGATGATCTTTCTCTACGAATCACCTGATGTTCGTTCATCGTCTACAAATCTAACAATATTGGCCAAGTTGTAAAAGTATTTACTTTCTAGAAGTAACACCACGAATAACAAACAATTAAACTCAAATAATAATTAATTCACACTTATCAGTTACCCTGGGTGTTACAACACTGATCTTACTTACTGTTAGTTCTGAACAATGGAGACCCATTGTGGTTCAAACACTATTACGTTTATCAGTCACCCTGGGTGTTACAACACTGATCTTACTTACTGTTACTTCTGAACAATGAAGAACCATTGTGATTTAAACACTGTTACATTTATCAGTCACTGTATGTTACAACACTGATCTTACTTACTGTTACTTCTGAACAATGGAGAACCAGTGTGATTTAAACACTGTTACATTTATCAGTCACTGTATGTTACAACACTGATCTTACTTATTGTTACTTCTGAACAATGAAGAACCAGTGTGGTTTAAACACTGTTACATTTATCAGTCACTGTATGTTACAACACTGATCTTACTTACTCTAAAAGTCAGTAAACATAAAGACTCTTTGGTTGTAAAATATTGAATTGATTGGCCTTATTTCATACAGGCGGCTCGGTTGTTTTAAATTTGGCATAAATGAGCATTAATGACACGTGACCGGATTTAATATATTACCATGAGCTTATTATATTATATTTATTTTTCTAGCGGGTTAACTACATTACTTCTATGACCTTATTGTATTAAATATATTTTTCTAGCGGATTTAATACTTTATTATCATGACCTTATTATATTATATTTATATATACACGAAATATATATATATATACGAGTTAATTACTACAGACGATCTTATTGTTTAATATAAAGGACTGTGTACGCCACCTATATGTACTCTCGTGTAAAGTTTTTATTTCATATACTCGTTAATAACAGGCTGTTTCCAGTTGACAACAGTGTACTTAAAGGGCTTTAATGTTTTTTAAAAGAATTCTTTTTCATGAGTGATGATCCAAAGTGCTTGAGAATACCTTTACTTATATAAACACGAAAACGGCTGATACTGGATGGCGATGTGAGACATAATCGGCCATTTTGGAAACATTTATCAAACTTATATAAACACAAAAACGGCTGATACTAGATGGCGATGTGAGACATAATCGGCCATTTTGGAAACATTTATCAATAACTAACAATGACTACAATATTATTGATCAATCAATCAATGTGGTCATTAAAAAAATTTCAAACTGGCTATTTTAACGTAATTCTGGTGTAGGGATTATTCAATCTGGTGACATTTTTCAATTAGTGTTGGAACATTTCAGAACCATTGATAAATGTTTCCAAAATGGCCGATTATGTCTCACATCGCCATCCAGTATCAGCCGTTTTCGTGTTTATATAAGTTTGTCATACTTTATAAATGACTTTTTTTTTCTGATGGTTTCTGATTTTCTCAAACTATAGTTACAGAGCTTGCTTTGAAATGTTTGAGAGACTTCAGGTAACATCAAGCTCGTATTATCTTGACAGTATTGGCGTTATTTGTCTTATTTTACATATGCATTCATAATGGTGGAATATTTATACTCTAGATTTTGGAAAGAAAAAAATGAATTGCATTAACAGGGAACGCATTACCTTCAGTTTTTGGCTATTCATAAAATCACTTTTAT
Source organism: Limulus polyphemus (assembly GCF_000517525.1). Classification (NCBI taxonomy): domain Eukaryota; kingdom Metazoa; phylum Arthropoda; class Merostomata; order Xiphosura; family Limulidae; genus Limulus; species Limulus polyphemus. Next base: position 3,075 of record NW_013742885.1, read on the forward strand.
TCTAACAATTAAAACACTATATTCTATTAACCTTGCTTATAATGGAAGTGATAATAAAGCTTTTGATATTTTCACTACATTGGCTAAACGTTTCTAAGAAAAACTACCAATCCTGGTAATCCGGTCTTCCAGAACTGTAAATATGGTATTGTTATTGGTGTGCAGCATAATTTCGTGGACGCACCACTACAAAGTAATGCCTAAGCCTAAATTCGCCGAACGTAGATGAATATTATTCCAAGTCACGAGTGGTTAGCACACGTTTCCTATCTCAACATCTCTCGTGTTTACTCAGTATATTAACAGTAACCACTCCATCTTACCATCGCTGTTCAGACATGACATGTTTATATACTTTACCACATTTCTTTAGTTCTGTAAGTTTGATTATTTTACATAAGAACAATTGAAATCATGTCAACATGGTTTCTAAAGATCTGGCTTTTGTTTAGGGAGTATTGAACATAGTTTCTAAAGATCTGGCTTTTGTTTAGGGGTATTGAACATAGTTTCTAAAGATCTGGCTTTAGTTTAGGGAGTATTGAACATAGCCCTAAACTAAAGCCAGATCTTTAGAAAAGTATTGAGCATAATTTCTAAAGATCTGGCTTTAGTTTAGGGGTAATGAACATAGTTTTTAAAGATCTGGCTTTAGTTTAAGGGTAATGAACATAGTTTCTAAAGGTCTGGCTTTTGTTTAGGAGTAATGAAAGTAGTTTCTAAAGATCTGGCTTTAGTTTAGGGGTAAAAGTTTGCTACAGTTTTAGTTTGTTTTTACGTGATTGTGTTAAATGTTTATTTTCAATTTTCATGACCTTAAAATATAGTGTGACTTCTCTCGACTCCAACGACGTTTGAGGTCCGAAAATGATTTACAACTCAACGGCTCTTCTCGTTTAGTGATTTGTAAATACTAACCCCTCACGTGCTCGTCACTATCCCCTCTCATGTTCGATTCTGCAAGTCACTTGTTTCCATCAACTACTCACGTGTTGTTATTCAACGCTTTATCTGACGTTGCAGGGATTGCGTGGTAACACACAGTCACTGATAGACGTCTTTAAACTTGGTGAAATATGACCATTTCGTTGACTAGGAAAACAGATCATCAAATCATGAATTATGATGTAACAGTGTTGTTCAGTAACAGTATGATGTTAACTGGTACTAGGCAGCTAAGTATCCTACATTGTTTACCATTGATATGTCAGTACGAATGTTAATTGTTTAAAACTGATCATCAAATCATGTGATCAGTATTAAATGTTTTTTGCTGTAACAAAACACAGATTTTTCAAGCGATTTACTATTTCCTTTCAACTATCAAGGGATCACTAGAGGCAATGACCCGCAATACGTGCTTCCTCCAACATGGGGAAGGTTCCCCACATGCCAGTTGTGCAGGTACTAATCTGTTACTTCACTCTACCAATCAGGAGTGATAGGCCTGGTGACACCCTGTCTACAACAGCCAAGGGCTAGTAGCTTGCATGAAATTATGATTGGCAGCTCTGTACTTTATCCCTTATGATTAGGGTCTTCAGCCGTCGACAGGGGATATTTTTTTTTTTTGGTTCCAGGGATTTTTATATCACTTCTCTAAAACGTGTAATTTTCGAAGTGAAAAAAGAAGAACACTGGTTCTTTCCGGTTATTCACGTGCTTGAAGGCAATATACCTGTTGTTCGACGCCACCAAACGGCGATTATTTGTAACACCGAAACTGTAACAAACACAGCTGTTTTTTGAAATTTACAATTTGAATTCTCAAGGAACTTTACGTAGCATTGAAGAGAAATATCTATATGGTTCTGTTATTTCACGTGAAATATATCGATAAACACCAATGCCTGATTATCCCTTAGCGATGTAAATTTTTTTTTTTTTTTAGATAAGCAGCATCATAATAAACAAATTCAAGATGAGAAAAACCCTATAACCCGAACGCTTTCGGAAGGTGGACCTTTCTTATTCGGGAGGGCCAAAACTGCACAAGAAATGTCCACCTTTCGAAAGCTCTCGGGTTTTCCTCATCTTGTATAAAGACTTCTTGAACCTAAGTGTTTTTCTGACGTCATAATAAACTATCACTGCACCACATTTTAGAATCTGTTAGTGTGACGTTTTATATTTTGTTTGTCATTAATCCAGACATTGATGTTAGGTTTCCGTTTAGTGTTTGTCTTGGAAGTGTATTGCAGCTTTAACGCAGGCCATTTCAGATTTAGGAAAGCGAAAGGCTTAGTAGATTGTGAGTATCACTGTTTACGGTGAAAGGACGAAATCTGTGGGTCAACAACATCGGCAGGAGCATCGAATTCCTCCACCCCTGCTGCCCCACGTGGTGATAAAGGCGTGGAGTGATCAAGACAAGACATACCGACCGTGGCATTGACAAATGTCCTTGTGACATCTGGAAATCGACCTGTCGTGATGGTCCACGTGATGGCACGAAACTGCCATTTCCGTAAGGAGCACATGCTGCGGTCATAGCTAGCTGGAAATCTCTTAGTTAGTGTGCACTTACAGACCCACCCCTACCCCCTGTTTATTCTTCTTTTTTTGTAAGGATGTCGCTGTGCATTCTAGAGGTTCACATTTAAAAATAAAATAATCGCATTTTCTTAAGACAATGCCATTAAAAAGAAAACAAGTCGCTACCATGGTGATGGCGAGACGCTGATAATCGATCATGTAGTTTTAATGTGTCTATACATATACCTGGAGTTCATTGTTTTTCATTTCACATTGATTTTCGGTTCATGTATGGAATTATCCAGTGTTTCTGTGCGTGTAACTTGTTGGTGGGTAAAAAACAGGAACGGATGGAAAGTCGCGAGGAATTAAATGTTACACGTGACAGTCCTGTCACGTGTAATTATACTGTTTCTCCCATACGTTACTTGGTATTAAATGTGGACTGTCACGTGTATGTCACGTGTAATTATACTGTTTCTCCCATACGTTACTTGGTATTAAATGTTGACTGTCACGTGTAATTATACTGTTTCTCCCATATGTTACTTGGTATTAAATGTGAACTGTCACGTGTATGTCACGCGTCCCCAGACATTTACTATATATTTTGATTTCATGTAGGATAAGAAGTTTCTCGAAAGTTCTCACATCTTCCGATATTTTTACTATGTTTCTCCGTGATTTTTATATTTTAAACTGAACTATTTAGAGGTAATAAGGCTTCACCTTTAACGCTGGCAGGGCCAGGTGGTTAGGGCACTCGACTCGCAATCTGCGGGTCGCGGGTTCGAATCCCCGTCACACCAAACATGCTCGCCCTTTCAACCGTGGAGGCGTTATAAAGTGACGGTCAATCCCAAGAGTTGGCGGTGGGTGGCGATGATTAGCTGCCTTCCCTCTTGTCTTACACTGCTAAGTTAGGGGACGGCTAGTAGCCCTCGTGTAGCTTTGCGCGAGATCCATAACAAACAAACGATAACGCTGGCAACAAGAGCAGTATCACGTATTAGAAGTTTGATAACCTCTAACAAACTTTACTGTTGTCGTTCTTTCGATTGCTTTTCCATCTGAAAGGTAAACTTTTATTAGCTGTTTCGAACGCTTACGAAAACTTTAAGACCAGGTATTGTTTTGCTGTATATATATATATATAAACTTATTTATTTATTTCGTAAATACTAAATGCTAATTAATAATAACTTTGTTGTCCATTATATGTGTAGCAAGAGTTGAAAACGCGTATCGTTAAATCTTTCTAAACTTATCATGGATTTACGGAGAAGGTTACCCTTCTGTTCAAGTCGGAAACTGATATCTGTTAATTCAGGCCTACCTGTTAAATACACCAAAAAGGTTTAATATATATATATATACGGTTTAATTAAACGTAACTAGAAAATTGTTTGTAGCAGGAAACAACGTTAATTACATATACACGCGAACTGCTTATTAATAGAATCTGCTTTACAGCGAACCGCAGACTTACTATTATCTTTGTTTCTTTCAAGGGAAGACTTTAGAGAGTTGAGCTGATTCTCCTTTCTACGCGAGTTATATGTGGCTCTCCACTTATCCGAGCATTTCATGCAGTATTGTTCCTGTAACTAAGTGTATTTTCTTTAGATCTTCACTCGACAATCATTTAAAGCGTGCTCTAATGCACAGCTATAAATGAAATAGGACTCGGGCAGATGTCAGTAACTGACTGATTGTTCAACCTCCACGTGTCACGGGTACAACACATATGTGCAGTTACATCGGAGAGTTTGAATTAGTATTCACCAGGGGGCGCGAGAACTATAATTTTCTAATTTTAGACCAAAGTTTAATAATCGAAAAGAGC
>NW_013742886.1:0-4045 GCF_000517525.1 Limulus polyphemus
AAGAATTTGAAGGATTTATTTAACGACAAGCTAGGATAACTTTGTCTGTAAACTGATGTACAAGAGTTTGAAGGATTTATTTTACGACAAACTAGGATAACGTTGAGTTCAGGAGTTATATATATTCGTATTATGATGAGGCTGGATCTATTTTTAGATTCTTATTAATCTTGTTTAATAATAAACATAAATTATTTTAACATATAATATCAGAAACTCTATGGTTATTTTTATTTCCACAGTCCACTAATGCAGGGTCTTACCTCGTAATAAGCCAGAAAACCACCTTCTTTAGTGAACTCTCCTTCTTTTCCGCCGCCTGTTACCTGGTCGTTAACACTGTTCTTTCGGGGATCAGAAAGTGTAAAACTTCGCCCATATGTTGCCATTCCAATAACCAGTTTGTCCTTGGGGGCACCAAGTTTCTCCCACATTTTTACTCCATAGTCCTATAAGTAGTGTTTGTATAACTTCAGACGTAACAACAACGATAATATGTTTGTATAACTTCAGATGTAACAACAACGATAATATGTTTGTATAACTTCAGACGTAACAACAACGATAATATGTTTGTATAACTTCTGACATAACAACAACGATAATATGTTTGTATAACTTCAGATGTAACAACAACGATAATATGTTTGTATAACTTCAGATGTAAGAACAACGATAATATGTTTGTATAACTTCAGATGTAACAACAACGATAATATGTTTGTATAACAACAACGATAATATGTTTGTATAACTTCAGACATAACAACAATGATAATATGTTTGTATAACTTCAGAGATAACAACAACGATAATATGTTGGTATAACTTCTGACATAACAACAACGATAATATATTTGTATAACTTCAGATATAACAACAACGATAATATGTATGTATAACTTCAGACATAACAACAACGATAATATGTATGTATAACTTCAGACATAACAACAACGATAATATATTTGCATAACTTCAGAGGTAACAACAACGATAATATGTTTGTATAACTTCAGACGACATATTATCGTTGTTGTTACATCTGAAGTTATACAAACATATTATCGTTGTTGTTACCTCTGAAGTTATACAAACATATTATCGTTGTTGTTACCTCTGAAGTTATACAAACATATTATCGTTGTTGTTAATGTGTAACTTCAGACATAACAACAACGATAATATGTTTGTATAACTTCAGACGTAACAACAACGATAATATATTTGTATAACAACAACGATAATATGTTTGTATAACTTCAGACATAACAACAACGATACTATATTTGTCAGACATAACAACAACGATAAGTTGTTTCTTCTCTTCAACAAATATTAACTATAAACAGGTAAGTAAACGATTTTCTGGTTTCGTTGAGAACCAGAACATTGCACGAAAATAATCACGTGAGTTACTGTCAGAAACATCCGCTAGGGAGTATTTGTTATTCTATGTGACACAAATGTGCACAATGGACTATCTGTGAAGTGCCCACTGCAGATATCGTACCGCTGAGCCAATAGGGGGCACTACAGAGTACAGATAATAATAAAGTATAGCATATAGAATTCCAAGAAGGTTGAAAACGTGATATTAAAATGATTTTGGAGCCTCATCAGATCGTTATAGGCCATTCCACCACGTCCGGTCATGTTCTATCTGACGAGCACGCATCTTAACAATAGACCCGTTCCGTAGTTTATATTGCAATAAGCTTCAGTGTAAGGCTGTTATGTGTAAAGCACACTACTCCTTCTTGTAGGCTTTCCATAGTCCATATAGTGTACGAGGACTAGAATTTTCCAGCGTCTGGCGAAGTAAGCGCCATGTTTTTGAATGGAATAGCATGAATACCCCTTCCTTTATCCAGCTTCTTGAGCATGCAAAGGTTGAACGAATATATCGTTGAATACATGAGTTGTGTTGATCATTATGTTGAACACTGTTGCCCAGAGCACGTGGACGACTTTCACAATTGACTTTTCTGTCCATGGATTCTCACTCCTTGCAAGACGCCACACTTTGGCTGGGGTATGACTTGTTGCAGATCTCTTTCTGAATGGTCCTGGTAAATTTTAAGAGGGAAGCAAGGGAACAAACCTTAAAGGTGGTTCAGGGGCTGATTAGGTGTTCTTAAAGAACTTATACATTTTACAAACATATATTGTTCCTAAAATAACAAGTGGTGTAAAACACTTGGGAGGGCAACTCGTTTGCCTGTCTGGTACCCTAAGTTGATCCATATTCCTTTGTCTTCCAATGCCATTAAGCATAAGAGATAGCAATGTCTTGGAAATTCTAAATCCCCGATCTAAAGAAATATTTGTGATGTGAATTTATGAATATCTTCAATCCCTTCCCCTCACAAAAGCGATCAGTTTTCGGTGGTATCAAACTACCTGCGAAACGAATAAATGTATCAAAATATAGTTCTGAAACATGCCGTTTCACTGCGACTTTATGTCTGCTGTGGTTGTCACGTGGCTTGCTGATTTGCAAATTCAAAACAGTTTTAATATAACGTACTCAACCTTCTGTGGTAATAAAATGTGGAAGTAATGTGAATTCTAGGTAAAGTTAATATCAACTTAGATAACAGAAATATCTTATGTTAAACAGAATATTTCACTTTTAATGAAACTCAACCCACGTATTAGTGTTAAGTTGATCGATGTGTAACATAAATTAAGGTAGTTTAGCAGCAAGTGACACCAAACAATTCAATTGTCCTCTTTACGTACAATACATAACTGTTTTCTCCAGTTCGTCTCATTTCTAGGTGCGTACAAGGGGCTGTTGTGACCTGTTTGTTTTTCCCATTTACCGTGAAAGTCGTACGACATGACGTTGAGAAAGTCGACGTACCTGAAAAAAAAACAAAAAAAACTAATTTATTAGAGGCATCAAACGTCTTGTTCTACTATTCATAGGTGGCGTGGCAGATTTGAATTGGGGGAGGACACCTCATCTGCTATGTTAATCAGACCATTGTTATGAAAACTGAAACATTCAAAGGGATTCTTCACTAACGAGACAAAATTGACTGGGGTAACGTGCCCCCGCCCTGTTTCGCCGACTATTCTACTATTAACAAGAATTCATTGTTTCCATGATTGTCTAGAGATGTAACGATGTCTTATTCCTTGATGAAGAGTTGTTCTTTTAACTGTGGGAAGTTTAAAACAAAACTTTCTTCCTTGATATTTTTCCACCCTGCACTATTGTTAAATTCTAAATATTTTTCCATCCTGCACTATATTTAAATTTTTGATACTTTTCCACCCTGCAGTATTGTTAAATTCTTAATATTTTTCCACCCTGCACTATATTTAAATGTTTGATACTTTTCCACCCTGCAGTATTGTTAAATTCTAAATATTTTTCCATCCTGCACTATTATTTGGAACACGATAGTACATTTGAAAATAACTTAACCATGTAGTCCACTAATATTTTCTACCAGGTCATCTCATCATAGATGGCAGTGTCAGCTCTTGTGTTCATTTTATTTAACAAAACTTATCTCTCAAATAACATCTTTAACTTATCTCTACATGACAAATAACAACTTAGATAACTAGGAGCTAAGCCTACTCTCTCCTCATATAACAACTTAGATAACTAGGAGCTAAGCCTACACTCTCCTCATATAACAACTTAGATAACTTGGAGCTAAGCCTACACTCTCCTCATATAACAACTTAGATAACTAGGAGCTAAACCTACTCTCTCCTCATATAACAACTTAGATAACTAGGAGCTAAGCCTACACTCTCCTCATATAACAACTTAGATAACTAAGAGCTAAGCCTACACTTTCCTCATAAACTTACGCTGCAACAGCAGGCACGTCATAACCACCCTGAATATTTTCGGCTCCAGCAGAAACAGCAGCAGTTAACAACAGACGGGGTAAGCGGTTCTCTTTCGCCTCGGCTTCAAATGTCTCTCGAATCTCCTGTTCAAATAAAAACATGGAATATTGAGTTTTCAGTACCCGGACATTTCATTGTATTATCATGTATCAGTATATATATATAT
>NW_013742887.1:0-9060 GCF_000517525.1 Limulus polyphemus
TGCATCACCGCATGGACCCAACAAATCTTCATGCCAAATTTGGTTAAGATACATCAAGAGGAGGCGAAGTAGTGATAACAAACGTCCATAAAAACTGAAAAACGAAAAACTGAAATTGTGTATGTATCCCCGCTTGGATCTAAAGAGACTCCATACCAAATTTGGTGAAGATCCATCCACACCCTGCGAAGTAGTTACATGTACATACAACAGACAGTACTATTATATTTATATAGATATAACTGTTCTTCTCGGTATAATAGAATCAGGAAAATGGAGAAAAAGAACAAAAAATGACGAACCACATTTACCTCCATTACGTACTTTCCTGGAAGTAAGATTCTCCAGTATTCTCCTCTCCTAGTGGAGTGAAAGCCGATGTTACGGCCTTTAATTTTAAGACTGGCTTTAGAAATAGGATTGTTGTTGGGATCTCGAACTAAGCCACGAACACCTACAAAAGGTGAAACAGTATTTATAAATTAATGTATTTTACAAATTGAATTTTAGGATCGGTTCTGAAATAGGATTGTTGTTAGGATTTCAAATCCAGCTATAGCTAAAGTTAAAACAAGTCGAGTTAAACAAACGGCGTATTTCGATACCTTCCACAATGCTAAGAAAATGTCAAATGTGTTACAATTAAAAAGATCTATTGAAACCGCGTGTAGGTATGTGACATTCGTATATATATACAATCTGGCAAAACATGACAACTTAAAGGCTATTCAGTGTGATACATACGACAACATTCGTTAACAACTGAGTCATAAGAGGAGATGTTTTACTCTGTGAAGAAGAAGAAGAGAGATGAAATAAAAACAAACCTTGATGAACCTCGCCCAGAAACCTTAGCAATGATTTCTTATTATTCAACCAATATCGTGGCAGCTCTGAGACATACGGGTATTTACAGCACGAGATTTCAAATGTCACCTCCATGCAACCTCCCCAAACATAGTTGTAGTCTTGCATGCCACCTAGCGGTTATAAGTATAATTAAAATATTTAATTAATAATAATAATCAAGTCTATCGTTTTTAGTAGATGATACATATTTGATTAAAATATTTTCCCAGGAAGTATTAAGTCCGATACATCAACTGATAAACAAATTAAGTAAGATCAACCTTCAAAAGAAGTTAAGCCTAACGTTTACATAACGGCTGTAAATTTGTCAAGAACAATTAAATTTTCTCGCTAACCACATATATTACATTTTTTTTCATTATATATTTAAGCCTATATTTTACTAAAGTCGGCATGCCTATACCATAGACAATAGTTTGTTTATTTGAATTTCGCGCAAAGCTACACGAGGGCTATCTGCACTAGCCATCCCTAATTTAGCAGTGTAAGACAAGAGGGAAAGCAGCTAGTCATCACCACCCACCGCCAACTCTTGGGCTACTATTTTACCAACGAATAGTGGGATTGATCGTCACATTATAACGCCCCCACGGCTGAAAGGGTGAGCATGTTTGGCGGGACGGTGTATTCGAACCCGCGACCCTCAGATTGCAATCCGAGCGCCCTAACCACCTGGCCATGCCGGGCCAAAACCATAGACAAACGAAATTTGTTAAAATTACCTATCTACAATAGTAATAAATAAAATAAAAAACACGTCTAAGTTGTCTCAAACCTTGTCAACAGCACTCCTTCGTTTTCTATTTTCCGCTGAGCAGATATTCCGAATCTCAATTCCTGCGGCTGTCCAATGACAGATTAGGTTAAGAAAACGTAAGAGAGATCGAGGGAACATTGAACCGTATGAACTGACAACGTATTATACTCGTTACTTGCCACGATGCTAAGAAAGATTGAAACAACTGTTGGTTATCTGACGATGAACCTTGTGTAAAATGACAAACCTTGCATATTAAACTCGCACTGAGGGACTGGGACAATTTAATATTCTTACTGTTTCTGGTAAGAGAGAAGGGGGCTAAGTACTGAGACGGCTGATACATCTAAGCACTAACAATACAGTGTTCTACTTGCCATCACATTGTTAACGTTTTTAAGCATAGAAATGATCCTTATCTCTTTAACAATAAACACTTTAAAGAGGGCGCTGAGTTCACTATAATCTGGATACTTGAAAAGGAGGATTGGCAGGATGAGTATTTTCCCTCTGTTTTTCAACCCCCCCCCCCTCAACTTATATTTCTTAGATAGTTTGATTTGTCATGAAATATTATATGAAGATACTTTTTGAATTTGGCATTATTGTAAAGGATGAGGAAATCCTGGCGTTGTTTTATATTCTTTCAGTAATAATTTTTTTCTCAGAAATACTACTGTAAAAAAAAAAAGTTTAAAATGTTCAAATAACATCATAATCTTCATAAAATTATCTTAAATATGGACTTTTCAAAAACAGCGCCTTCTCCAGACAAAATGGTCTTCCTATGGGTCAGGGGTAAGTTCATGGACTCACAAAGCTAAAATCCATGGTTCGATTTCCCGCGATGAACAGGCATAGATAGCCTATTGTGTGGCTTTTTTTTTTTTTCAACCACACTATACCTGATACCTCCAGTGTCGACTAGGTCTTTCCCCTAATACTAAGGCTCTTCAGTCCAGCTGGGAGACGACAGACACAGTAACGGTGGAGATGCCTAAATATTTTCTACTACTTAGATCAACTTCCGGGGTTTTAGCTGAACAATGTGACGGTGGACTTCTATTTTTAACACTATAAAAAAGGACAATTAGTAAATTGTTTGTTTTTTTCTACTAGGAAGTCTTTTGGCTTAGGATTCCAATAACTGAACTTGAAATTAATAGCTCTCTGTTGGCGGCAAGGATTAGTAATATGTTGAAATCAAGTCTCCTTTCAGGTGGTGGGAAGAGAACTAATGCTTAACCTAATGATGCATCTGGTGAATAATTACCACACTAATGACTTCGTTCGCTGGATCATGGATAACACAAGGGTACATATTATGCCATCCATGAACCCTGACGGATTCGAAGTTTCAAAAGAAGGCAGCTGTACAGATGTTCAAGGAAGGTGAGAAGGGAGGCTGTGAAGGCTTACCATTCTTATTTTATAAAAAAACACAAGGCATACGAAAATACTGTATTAATTAAAAGAAAATACGTTGTGAAGACCTAACATGCTTGCTTGCTTGTTGTTGTTGTTTTTGGACAGTACACAAAGCTTGGCGTCCTAAGAGACGGGATTTGAACCTAAAACAGACTTTCGTTCTCACAGTGCTCAAAGTTAGGCGTCAGGAGCTTTGGTATTTATGTCCTGAATATTGACTGGCAGTGATCATTAGAGTTTTACGAAGATAAACAACAAGAGAAATGAGTTCTGTGCATAAGGCGTGACTTTGTATTATACTCATGAATACATATATTTGGTGTTTTTAATTATTAATTGATGAATTAAGAGGCGAAAAAAAAGATAATTTATTACAGCATGTTTTTCATACCTTTAAACTCTTGTTAATTCCACATTTTCTCACCAGTCTAAACTCTTGTTAATTCCACATTTTCTCACCAGTCTAAACTCTTGTTAATTCCACATTTTCTCACCAGTCTAAACTCTTGTTAATTCCACATTTTCCCACCAGTCTAAACTATTGTTAATTCCACATTTTCTCACCAGTCTAAACTCTTGTTAATTTCAAATTTCCCCCCCCCCCCATTCATACACATGGATTTATGCCATATTCAAACAACGTTGCGTTTATTTTCGAGAATTATAAATATAGAAAATTAATACAAATAATTACCAAATCATCCGTGAATGTGAAATGATGTAATGTATTTATTACGTTCGACATTGTTAAGCAGTGTAAACTTTTATGTATATAGTAAAAACAAAAAACACCCAATAAATTGAAGGATACTAATGCAACTGAATCACCATCTTGTTTTTTTTTTTGTCTAGATATGATATGAAATTCATTAATTGATATACTTCTGTCTAGATACAACGCTCTAGGGTTTGATCTCAATCGAAATTTTCCAGACTACTTCAAAACAAACGATTTAAATGAACAGCCAGAGACTAAAGCGGTTCGAGAATGGATTAATAAAATTCAGTTTGTTTTATCCGGAAATATCCATGGGGGCGCTCTAGTCGCCAGTTACCCGTTTGACAATACTCCAAACTCAAGTAAGAAATGCTAAAGTTTCAGAGAACAAAAAAAAGTGACCGTAAAATCTATTTGTATTAATTTTTGAAATATACATATATATGTTGTTTTTTTTTAGAATGGATATAGTGGCGTTATTAAAGCATATCGCTAAAATATACGTTGTTTTTATATTAATTTCATCTGTCTTCTATTTCCATGTTTTCTTATACGTTTTTAAGTTAAAAAGAGTGTGATTTTGTGTGTTTTCTGTATTTCTTTCTATGTTTGTGTGTTTTAATGTTAAATTTATGTTTTTCTGTGTTCCTTCCGGTTTTGTCTCTATTTTTTGTATGCTTTGTGTACGATTGCTTCTCTTCGAGTTGTTTATTTTGTATTTTTTGCGCTATGTTTCTCTATTAACGTGTTTCTATGAGATAATTAATAAGTTCGTCTTTGAAATATTTCACAATTCTAATCTAAAATTATTTTATGCTTAGTTTTTCAGTCTCTCAGTAGTCCATCCCTCACACCCGATGATGACGTGTTTCGCCATCTAGCAGAAGTTTACTCATTCAATCATGAGACCATGCATTTAGGCTTACCATGTTCAACTGGTACTCGTGGTTTTAAAAACGGAACTACTAATGGTGCAGCTTGGTATCCATTAACAGGCAAGAAAATTGTTGAACACATTTTTTAAATATTTATGAAATAATACTGTAGTTTAAGCAAAATTAAATTTTAATAAGGGAATAAATCGTTTAGCCGTTCATTGTTGTTTGTCGACTAATCACGACGGCTTAACTGTGGAGTTTTAAAAAGTTCTCGCTTTTGTCCGTCCATTTTAGGTTTGTTTTTATCACTGTAGAGAAAGTAAAAAAACCGAAAACACAAGACCCTTATTTTGACGAGTTACAACACAAGGTCTAGCGCCAGAAAACCAACAGTTTTCAACTATGATCAACAGAAGAGTTGCCCTCTCCCAACGTCATAAACATCCGCTCCAAAAAAAAGTGCACTTTGTAGCACTCTGTCTCTGAAGCCTATCTACTTTTTTAAAGCCATAACTTTTCATATTTTTGGCCTAGACCAAAACGTACTTATCTGTAAGCGTACGATCACTAGTATTGTCGAATTGTTAGTTGAAATTTGGACGCTCGTGCCCTAGTTTGTCAACCTCTGCAATTGATTACCAAAAAAGGGTTCCCAAGATCAATGAACAAAAGTCGGTGTGAGATAATCTCGCTGAATTACAGAAAAAAAAAGGAATTTTTGAACACCAAACAGAAACAAAATATTGAATATTTATATTTTGCCAGATTGGTTTGTTTCAAATATTGGGTCTACCGCTGGGGGAATCGAACCCCGGATTTCAGCATTGTAAGTCCATATACTTACCGCTGCCCAACCTGGAGATTTTTTGTTTCATATTATAATACACTTATTTACTTTCATTTGGAAATTGTTATTAATAATAAGAGTAGACGTTTAAAGAAGTAAAACAGGGCTAGTGTTGGCATCAACCCGGAAGTTGTAGAAAGCAGTAAAATCAGTCTAGTGTTGGCATCAGACCGGAAGTTAAAGTAAGTGGTAGAACAAATCTAGTGTTGGCATCAGACCGGAAGTTAAAGTAAGTGGTAGAACAAATCTAGTGTTGGCATCAAACCGGAAGTTAAAGTAAGTAGTAGAACAAATCTAGTGTTGGCATCAAACCGGAAGTTAAAGTAAGTAGTAGAACAAATTAGTGTTGGCATCAGACCGGAAGTTAAAGTAAGTAGTAGAACAAGGCTAGTGTTGGCATCAAACCGGAAGTTAAAGTAAGTGGTAGAACAAATCTAGTGTTGGCATCAAACCGGAAGTTGTAGAAAGCAGTAAAATTAATCTAACGTTGGCGTCAAACTGGAAGTTGTAGAAAGCAGTAAAATCAGTCTAGTGTTGGCGTCAAACCGGAAGTTAAAGTAAGTAGTAGAACAAGGCTAGTGTTGGCATCAAACCGGAAGTTAAAGTAAGTGGTAGAACAAATCTAGTGTTGGCATTAGACCGGAAGTTAAAGTAAGTGGTAGAACAAATCTAGTGTTGGCATCAGACCGGAAGTTAAAGTAAGTGGTAGAACAAATCTAGTGTTGGCATTAGACCGGAAGTTAAAGTAAGTGGTAGAACAAATCTAGTGTTGGTATGAATTACTTCTCTTAATTTCAGCTTTTAGTGGTTAGGAAAATAAATCAAAGTCGTTTGGTTCGTAAACAGACGTAGACAAAATTAACAATGAACTTAAAAGTTTATCTTTGGTGAATGACAGAAGAGAAAATAAATATTATGATGTATAACACCCAAGATAGCAAGGTGAAATCTTTCATTTGATAGTAAGTGTTATTTTACGTGACAGTAAAGCTGATAATATATTTTATGGTCTATAACACCAAGCTGGCAGAATGTGAACCCTAAATTTTATGGTGTATAGCACCAAGCTGGTAGAGTGTGAACCCTAAATTTTATGGTGTATAGCACCAAGCTGGTAGAGTGTGAACCCTAAATTTTATGGTGTATAGCACCAAGCTGGTAGAGTGTGAACCCTAAATTTTATGGTGTAAAGCACCAAGCTGGTAGAGTGTGAACCCTAAATTTTATGGTGTAAAGCACCAAGCTAGCAGAGTGTGAACCCTAAATTTTATGGTGTATAACACCAAGCTGGCAGAGTGTGAACCCTAAATTTTATGGTGTATAGCACCAAGCTGGCAGAGTGTGAACCCCTAAGTGTGTTATTAAGTATGATATTACGATGTAATAAAACTTACAATAATTTCTTGTCGTGATTAAAGAATATCAATTGAACGTAAACATTTGTTCTGAGATCGGATTCACGTTTTAATTTTTACTTCTGTAAATTATTCATTTTTATTTCCGTTTTCTACTTCCAGGGAGAGAGCTGTGGGTCGTCATAGTTTCCAAGACCCCTCATGAAGAACCGTTACTTAAGCCTAATGTTAAATACGTTGCTAACATGCATGGAAATGAGGTAAAAGTTCAGAGAGTCATTAATAATTCTTAGAGATTTTTAATATTTAAACTGTAACTTTTTACCGGTCCTGATATAACTAACTTTACAACTTTAGGTAAAACTAAATATGTCTAGATTTTATGTCCAGTCTTTAAAAAATCAGACCTTACTTTATGGTATTAAATTAAAGATGACAAACTTCTGGTTTTTCGTAATGTCATGGCGGTTGCAGAGACAACATAAACATTCTGTCGGAAGTGTTGGTTAGATCTTTCCTAGTTGCGTCATCGGTTTCTAGTCTAAATAAACACCAGTACCCAATCTCTCGTTCTTCATAATTCAACTCATCATTTGATGCCAACACTAGGTTTGTTCTACTACTTACTTTAACTTCCGGTTTGATGCCAACACTAGATTTGTTCTACCACTTACTTTAACTCCCGGTTTGATGTTTTATCTGGACTTTTTAAACGATTACATTAGTCAACAGAATGTTCACTTCGTCTACTGTTATTAGTGATATACCGTGACACACAAAACTGTGTTGTTGTTTTTTTATCTGGACTTTTTAAACGATTACATTAGTCAACAGAATGTTCACTTCGTCTACTGTTATTAGTGATATACCGTGACACACAAAACTGTGTTGTTGTTGTTGTTTTATCAAATATTTATCTTAATAATTTCCAATTAGTAACGACTAAGCACACCAGGGGTAAGTTCTTTACAACCAGTTAATTCGATATTGTTGTTATAAACGCTTTTAAACTGCCGTGCGGGTTTACAATATTTGTGCAAGTGAGAAAGACACACTTTGTAAATATTTGTTTTTGTTTGTTTTTATAGTTGAGCACAAAGCTACACATTGGGCTATCTGTGTTCTGCCCAACCACGGGTATCGTATCGAAAAAACACAGAGAGTTCTAAAAATAGAAAAGCGAGACGAGGGCATGAGGTTGTTAGCTTCTGTGGTACATGTTTTGGAGTTAGCTACAAATGCGATGATGGGAATTTCCAACATAAATAAATACAAAAAAAAAACGTGTCTCGTTGAAGGAATGTAACCGATATATATATATAACAACTAACTAAATCAAAAAATTCCACAACGTTATGTTTGTATGATACGGTAACATCAGTCCTGGTAATGGGTAAAACCAAATTATTTCCATCAGATATAATGGTTACTTATCTCATAATGCCGAGGCTGTTACCATATTCCACTAGACACCATGATAAACAACGGATAAAAATAGCGTTCCAGCTAATATTTTTAGTATGTTTCGACTCTGTCGGCCTAATAAACTGTAATTTTGATCAAAACGCCTTGTTGCCAGGGGGTAAACAACATGCGATTCATATCTTACTCTAGTTGCCAAGTAACGGATCCAGGCTAGCCGACAGGGGGCGGGAGGTAGGGGGGGGTAGCAAAGGGGGGCATTGCTCAGGGGACCCGGGCGAATGAAACCTGGTTATGCCGTAAAGCGCAAACCATCTTTAGGCTATATCTTCATTTAATTATAAAAACCATAGTTTTTGGCTTTTCTTTGCATATAGACGCTTGATACTTTAAGAACTACTGAAATAATAATTTGAGTAATAATTAATATGTATTTGTTACTTTATAGATTTAATGGATATTTGTTGTTACTTTATTACCGTTTTGACGCGTAATCAGTATGTTTATAAATATACGTTACCATTCTATAAGCTTCACAATTAGCAACAGATGGCTAGAGTGACCACGATCCTATTCTGCAGTCACGCTATCGAGTAGGGGTTCCCATCTGTATGAAACTGGCGATGCATATCTTCATAACCCAAATACATTATCTTGCGCTTGTGTAATTAGAGGTCATTTGCCAAATATCTGTGCCAATAACCAGTTTATCCGGTTATTATGTAATTCATCAACATCTTCAATACAATATCCAAAATTTTACTGTCATCTGTAAACTTTACTAG
>NW_013742888.1:0-4120 GCF_000517525.1 Limulus polyphemus
CAAAGGAGTAATTCACTTCGAACTCCTCAATCCACAGCGAACTGCCAATACAGAAATATATAGTCAGCAACTGGAATGTTTAAATCAATTCCTTCATCAGAAACGTCTTTCACTCGTCAATCGAAAAGGTGGTCTTCTCCACGACAATGCACGTATACATGCGGCACGTTTGACGCAACACAAGATTATGGAGTTGGGTTGGGAAGTTCTCCCCCACTCACCATATTCTCCAGATATGGCACCATCAGACTGCCATCTTAATGCAACACCATCTTAATGGGAAAACGTGTGCAAACGTGGAAGGTGTTAAAGAGGACATCGACATGTTTTTTGCTTCAAAGCCAAGTGATTTCTTTAATCAGGACATTAACAACCTGATTGTAAGATGGAAAAGGATCATCGATAAGAATGGTGACCATTTCATTTACTAAATGTTTTGTTTTGATATATAAGTTGTTCGGGTTTTTTCATCTTAAAAAAAAGCGACATTAATTTCTTGACGACCTTTATATTGTAATTAAGCACAAAGCTACACAACGGGCTATCTGTGCTCTGCCCACCACGGGTATCAAAACCCGGTTTCTACCGTTATAAGTCTGCAGACAATCAAAAAATGTATATATATATAATTTACTTTTATAACATTTGAATGTATTTTTTGCAGCATTTCCGAACTAAGTTAACACTGGTTGACCTATGTTTAATGATGTCAACCTATGTTTAATGATGTCAATCTAGGTTTAATGATGTCATCGATTCAATTATATCTAGGAAATTTGTAGTGGAGTAAATTCTCTAACACTAATAAGCTATCTAAAAACCTCATAGCCTAAGACTACACTGCGTGGATGAAATTATAAGGTCACTAAGACTAAATGTTAGGCTTAGGTTGATATATAAGGAAGAGCAGGTTGGTTCTTTGTTTATGTGGAATAAGTTCCGTGGGAAAAGGAGAGATTTAAGGAATAGATAGTTTCGATTTAAACAGGGTAGAAACAAGAATTATTAACTTAACTGTAAGGACACCTTTAAATTAGGATTAGACAGTGGAGAGGGACAGAATAATGAAGAAAAGATATAGAGAGGGGTGTAACATGAAACAATGTTCAAAGGTAGTTTTACTGATAGGTTAAATTTTTATTATTGTAATATTAGAAGAATAAGAAATAAAATGGATGATCTTATAGCACTGGTCGCAACAAAGGATTGTGACGTAATGGGAATAGCTGAAACCTGGCTAAATGTAGACAATTGTGACGGCAGGAATTTCTTTGAAATACAAGGTTATAGAATGATTAATAGAAATAGAATATTAGAAAAGAGGAATGTGAGTTACAGCCTGTTTAAGTTGAGGATATCAAAGCTAATATCAATGAAGTTGAATCTGTTTGAGTTTCTGTTAATGGTTAATAGGGGAGAAGGGTTTTAGTTGGAATTTGTTACAGATCACCTGGTGGACGTGATGAAATATTTGAGAACTTTTAGAGTGAGATAAAAACTTAGCTGTCGATGAGATTATAATTATGGGAGATTTTAATTTTAATAATACAGATTGGGAAATGTTACAGACAATTCATGAGAGAGGCAGGTTTTTAGAAGCTGGTCAAGAGGGTTCCTTTAACAACTGCAGTTTTAGATTTACTGTTTTGGAGGTCGGGGGACATTTGGATGCAGGTTAACACTGTTCAATTGGGATTGATGTTTTGCTGCATATGGAGATAAGGCATAATAAGATTTTGGTTCCAAATTTTAAAAAACGTACATTTTGAAGAGATGAGACTGTGATGGCTGATTTATTAAATTCTACATTTTGTTCAGTTTTTACTATTAAAGATTTAAGTAATATTTCTTATCTGAAATTGTTGCTAGACTAAAACAAGATTGAACAAGCCCATCACATTAATATTGAGCTTGTTAAGAAAATAATTGGTAAGTATAAAAAAATGATAAGGCTTCTGTGTCAGATAATGATTACCCAAGGGTTTTGAAAGAGGTTAAGGATTGGATACATGAGCCACTTGCTACATTTTGCTAAGTCCTTAGACAGTTGGCAGGTACCAGAGGATTGGAAGTTGGCTGATGCTACTCCTCGTTTCAAGGGAGATGATAAAAAATTATCCCAGTGATTGTAGGCCTGTTAGTCTTACATCATTGAAAAGTTTTTGAAAGTCTGATAAAAGATGCTATGCAAAGTCATTAAAGGTAACAAAGTTTGAATTTTTTTTTTACAAAGTCAACATGGTTTCACTAAGGGAAAATCTTGCCTTAGTATTCTTTTGATATTCTTTGAAGAAGTTACTGCTTATGTAGATGAGGGTAAGGGCATGGATTTGATGTATCTGGATTTTCAGAGAGCATTTGACAAGGTACTACATTAAAGGCTTGTTAAAATAGCTATCTCTGTATGTGTGAAGGATAGGTTGGCTTCTTGGATAGAAAACTGTCTGGATGGAAGAAAGCAGAGGGTTGTTATAAATGGAGTTCAGTCAAGCTGGATTAGTGATACGAGTGTGGTACCTTCAGGCCTGAAGTGTTAGGACCTTTTTTTTTATTAACATCAATGACGTAGATGAGGGAATGATTAATTCATTATTTAAATTTGCTGATGACATTAAAGTTTTGGTTGTTGTTGGCTGAGAGTAAAATACTGGTGCTTTACAAAACGATTTGGATTATTTATTGAGTTGGGCGAATAAATGGCGGATGACTTTTAATTATAATAAATGCAAAGTCTTGTATACGTTATCTCACCATTTGAATTATGGGTATAATTTTGACTGGAATAACCTTAACAGTGTTATGGAAAAAAATGATCTTGGTGTTCTGGTTCATCAATTTATTAAGCCATCCAAGTAATGGGCTGTAGCTAGTGGCAGAGAAAATAGGATTTTAGATTGTATTTTACAGTGATATTCAATGGCAAGTCTAAAGAGGTTTTAGTTTCATTGTATAAGTCATTGGTTAGGCCACATTTGGAGTACTTAGAAATTGTTGAAAAAAGTTCAGAGGAGGACTACTAGGATGATACCTGAAATGGATAGGTTATCAATTAAGGATAGGTTAAGATCTCTTAGCATAAAAGAAAAGTTAGGAGGATCTTGGTTGACGTGTTTAAAGACTGTTAAGGGAATTGATGGTGTTGATGTGTCATCGTTTATTCGTATTTAATGGTGAGAATGATAAGACTAGGGGACACACACATATGTATTTCGGCCGGTTAGGAGTCATCTTCATTTATATATGTACACTGTTAACTTACTGTAAGTAAGTTTTGTCACATAATTACAATTATAAACGATATTACTCCCCATGATTGTAGAGAGCTGTTACTTACTTATTAATTGATAAAAACTCGTTTTAAATTTCTTTCTTTCCAAACAACGACTGATAAAATCTTTCTCTTGCACTCTTTCTTGTATTAACAACAAAAGCAAAACCTGAATAAAAGTACATTCTAAGCGCAATCAAACACGTTTCATAATCGGAATTGCTGGCGCCATCTATTAGTAACGTGACTAATTATTGAACATGCTGATATTTTTTTAAGAACAAAAATAGTCATCTAGTCAATGTTGATATCAGCAATAACAAATTAAAAAAATTGCAGTTATTCATAACTGAAAATACGAAAATAAAGGATGGACTAATTCAAGTGGTATGGATATGCTTTACTCTAGAAATTAATGATGTTATTAATCTAATTCATGGTCTAGATATGAATGGAAATAACCCACCTTTCATGGTACATATTACCAAAACTCCTGATTGGAAGTAACATAACTTTCCTCAGTACATATTAGTTCACGTTAGAAGAACTTGTATATATAAACAGAACACCCAGTCATGGTACATATTAGTTACGTCACCAGAACTTGTAGTTATAAACAACACACACGGTGACGTAACTAATATGTACCATGACTAAGAACTTGTATATATAAACAACACACCCAGTCATGGTACATATTAGTTACGTCACCAGAACTTGTATATATAAACAACACACCCAGTCATGGTACATATTAGTTACGTCACCAGAACTTGTATATATAAACAACACACCCAGTCATGGTACATGTTAGTTACGTCACCAGAACTTGTATATATAAACAACACACCC